>NC_079404.1:2712461-2882461 GCF_029220125.1 Pseudoliparis swirei | reverse complement strand
GGGGTCCACTGGGCGAGTTGGATCCTAAATCCCCAAAATAAAAAACTTGAACTGCAGACTTCCACGCTGACATAAATGTAAATCATTATAACTGACACGTTTAACCCCCCCAACGCACACACACACACACACACACACACACACACACACACACACACACTCTCTCTTCCCTGATTGCTGGCATTCAGAAGGACGTAGAAGTTGTGTTGTTGTTGTTGTTGTTACTGGTGGTGGTGGTGGTGTGTGTGTGGGGGGGGGACAATTCTGACATCATGTTGCCCTCTTTTGGTGTGTGTTTGCAACTGCAGCTCACCGTCCTCTCACCTCAGAGGCATCCACATTCTGTCTGGCTTTTCCCCCTTTTGTGTGTGTGTGTGTGTGTGGGGGGGGGCGGGATCTGGAGGGGTGAAAAAAGAAGAAGAAATGGCGCGAGCCACCACGAGTATGTCGATCACGGATCAGAAGTTGAGGAGGGGCCAGAGACCAACTCCAAAGACATTGAATGCACCGTCTCTCTCTCTTTCACACACTTCACCTTCTTCTCAGAAATAATACGATGAGGAACACGGGGGGGGGGGGGGGGGGGGGGTTAGGGTTACGTGGAAGGCCCCTTTAGCGACACTAACACTTTATTTTAGACGTGGCGATCTCATAAAAAGGTCTTCAAAGGTCATTGTGATGATGTCATCATTGTGTATTCAGTCACTCCTCCGAAAAAGACACAAAAAGAAAAAAATATTTAAATGAATGAACCGACCGTCCCGTCTTGTTTACCTTAATATGATTAAAAAAAGAAGAACAAGCAAAATACAGCATTGCAGCTTGTGTGTGTGGGGGGGGGGCACAGAGGGCCACGATTGAGAGATATAGAGGGGCCTAATTGTTGGACTGTGAGCTGAGGACGATGACACCGGAACGTGGATGGGCTGTTGTTGTGCCACACACACACACACACACACACACACTCACACACCCACACACACACACGCACACACACACGACCCCTTGTCTTCGGGCAAAGCTCCAAGCCATCTCTCCTGGATGCATCTCCAGCGAAATCAATAGGGCCCTCGTAGCATATCATTAGACATAAGTATTATAATTACCTGTGTTATTAATATCGCCTTAATACCGGGAGGGGGGGGGAGAGGGGGGGAGGGGGGGGAATACGATCCGTAATTCAGCCCCATTGAGGGAAGAGAAAATAAGATGATCACAAATGCATCTCTTATGAAAATCAATGTTGAAATGGATATTCCAATAACGCCACACACACAAAAATCCCCTCCGTTTTTTATTTGGGGGGGGGGGGTGAGGGGGGGGGGGTTCCCCCTCATGCATATCGACCAATCATATTCTGCATTCATCTGGAGAAAAATAATATATGTATAAACATGTCACACGGGCGCGCCCCTTGTCCCGGGCACGACGTTATGGATTTGTGTTGCCTCGCAAACAATTTTAATAAAAGGCTATCGATCGGGGATCGAGCTTTTGCCCTGCCCCCCCCCCCCCTCCACACACACACACCCACCCCACCCCCACCCACCTCCTCTGACCCCAGCGGGTCCAGATCATTAATGTCCTCAACTGCTATAGCTTCACTGGCGCACATGTAGTTCGATAAGGGTCCGGCGCGCACGCGCATAGGCTTCATATCCGCTGTGACGTAGGTTTTTGTCGCGAACCGGCGGTCGTGTGCACGCGCGCACTTGCTCTTCTTCCTTCACGAGTTCTTGCGATGAATCCTAAATATTTGAGAGAAAAAACTGAGCCGACGCATACATGGTGTCACTGATGTAACACTCCTGCACGCGCGGGCCTCGAACCTCAACCTGGGCGACTGAACCGAGGAATGCGCAAGAGCGCAGGCGCACACGCACGACCGTCATCAACAGACATGCTGCAGACATGTGTGTGTGCGTGTGTGTGTGTGTGTGCGTGTGCGTGTTCTCCATGTGCTTTGTGTCAGACCTCAGTGGAATGCGGTGCGGCCGCAGATCTCTGCGCGCACGCGGAGAGGCGCGCGCGCGCTCTCCTCCTCAGAGCAGGTATCAAAGGCTTGGCGCAGAGAGACACTTTTAATTACCAGGTACTTCCCTTATGCTCGCGATTTCAATTTCTCCACCACAAAAAGAAAAGCTGGTAATGATATTCAAAATGCCCGCTGGCGACTCCGGCCCCCCCCCCCCACCACCACCTCCACCTCCACGTTCATTCCTTCCACACACACACACACACACTCTAGGATGTGAATACCTCCGTTTTATGGGTTTATTTGTCCTCCAGTCACTTTGTAAAATCTTTATTCCGCCGAAGATCTCTTTCTTTCCTTCTTTCTGTTTTCTATTTTTAAATTATTATTATATGCGAGCCTCGCTGGAAAGAATGGGAATAAAGGTTTTGGGGGTGGTGTGTGTGTGGGGGGGGGGGAATCAATGCAGAATGTATTAGCCTGCCCTACCGAGACCGACTTCAATAATAAAAGAATTGATCCCCTTTAAGAAAAAAAAGTGAAGCTTACTCCGGGACGGTTCACTCCAACATACAGTGCACAGGCCATGATGGAGAATCACAGCAGGCCATACCCCGCCCCCCCCCCCACACACACACACACACACACAAATAATATTAACATTGTGTGTTTCAAACCCGCGTGTCACATTCAGTCTCACAATTACTGAGGGATTTTTGTAGGAATGCATTATGGAGGCACGTGCACGTGCACTAACACAGCATATGGAGGAGCATATTCAGCTCTGCCCAAAAGAGGGTGAGAAAAAAAGAGAGAGAATATACAATAAGGATGAAGTTCGACGAGGCGGGAGACCTTTTATTTTATTTAGATTTTCTCTTCTTTTTTTATTACTGCAGAGACATTTTTTATTTCCCATCATCCAGTCTATTGGGTGTATTAGAGGATGAGTCCGTTCTCATGTTCTCCTTGTTTTCCAAAACACATTCTCCCGGTTCTCCGGTAGCCACCGGGCGCGCGAGGGCCGGACGCGTAACGAGCTGCAACACGTCACACACTGTAATCGGCTCGAGTGGACTAATGCAACTCCGCGTCCCACGTGTCCGCGTGCGCGCGCACGGAGAGACGCCCCCCCCCCCCCCTCCCCTCCCCCCTTAGATTATCAAATGATCTGCGGGTAATCGATACATAAAGCCGTCGGTGACTTGCCCGAGGTAATTAGTTGGCGGGGGGGGGGGGGGGGGGGATAAAAGTGCCAAATGCAAAGTGTGTGTGTGGGTGTGTATGTGGGGATGTGTGTGTGTGTGTGTGTTAGGGTTTGTATGTGGGGTGTGTGTGTGTAGGTGTGGGTGCGTGTATGTGAGTGTATGTGTGTGTTTTTGTGCTTGTGTATCTATATATATGCATCTGTGCGTGTGTGTGTGAGTATGTGTGTTTCTTTGTGTGCATGTCTGTGTATATATGTATGTGTGTATATATGTGTGTGTGTGTATCTATATAAGTCTATGTGTGTATGTATGTGAATGTATATATATATATGTGTGTGTGTGTATGTATGTGGATATATATGTGTGTGTACGTATATATATATATGTGTGTTTGTGTGTGTGTGTGAGTGTGTTTGTGTGTATATATATATGTGTGTGTGTGTATATATGTGTGTGTATATATGTGTGTATGTGTGTGTGTGTGTGTGTATGTATGTGGATATATATGTGTGTGTACGTATATATATATATATATATATGTGTATGTGTGTGTGAGTGTGTTTGTGTATATATATATATATATATGTGTGTGTGTGTGTGTATATATGTGTGTGTATATATGTGTGTGTATGTGTGTGTGTGTGTATCTATATAAGTCTATGTGTGTATGTATGTGAATGTATATATATGTGTGTGTGTGTGTGTATGTATGTGGATATATATGTGTGTGTGTACGTATATATATATATATGTGTTTGTGTGTGTGTGTGTGAGTGTGTTTGTGTGTATATATATATGTGTGTGTGTGTGTGTATATATGTGTGTGTATATATGTGTGTATGTGTGTGTGTGTGTGTGTATGTATGTGGATATATATGTGTGTGTACGTATATATATATATGTGTGTATGTGTGTGTGAGTGTGTTTGTGTATATATATATATGTGTGTGTGTGTGTGTATATATGTGTGTATATATGTGTGTGTGTGTGTGTGTGTGTGTGTGTGTGTGTGGGTGGGACAATGTGCTCCTCCCCAGAACTCCGGTGCATCGATCCTCTCTCTCTCCTCTGAAGGCGTCGCGTTGCCAAGGCAACCCCTTAAACACAACCACCCAACAGAGTGGAGGAGCTATAAATACTCTCCTCTCCAGAATCTCAACATTCACTGCATATACATTTAAATCACCGGCATCACGTTCACAGCAAGTCACTGAGTCATTCTTACAGTAAATTACCGCCAAATGACGACTTTACTTTACACTGAACACACAACATTGTGGAACATCACAGAGCTTATAGAAGCATCATTTCATGATGACGTGAAATCTCGTTAAATTCATGAGAAGAATTTACACTGTGTTGTTTTTCTCTTTTTCTTTCTTCAATTCATTGTTTAAATCATAAAAAAAGTGTAAAGAATGTTCCGAGGTCACCGAGGCGGCGTCTTTAAATATCCTAAATTGTCCCGACAAGCCGTCCAAAACCTCGGAGAATTACATTTACATATTTAAGAAAATACTGCAGATCAATTAATACAATTTAACTATTTTTATGTTGAGGAACTAATAGAAAAAGGTGTCAGTGTCATGTTGTCCAGCCGAAATTTAACCCAAAACTATTTCATTAATAAAGAGAGAGAGTAAAAAAGTTATCTGTGTAAAATGTCTGGATTTTTTTTTATTTAAAACTTATTTGTGTTATTATTTTCCTTATTGCTCGACTCTCAGTCACATTATTTTGCACGTCACTTATTTGCAGGCTAAATAACAAGAAATATAATTTCACACATACACACACAACGACCCTGAGTTCCACAGCTTCCTCTGTTGAGGTTGGGGGGGGGGGGGGGGGGGTATATGTGTGTGTGTGTGGGGGGGGGGGGGGTGCAGGACACCGCCTCCTGTAATCCCATCAACTCATGTCATGACAGCAGTCTGGATACAAGCCTATCTGCGGAGGCCTGTAATCCACGGCTAAGACTTCACACACCGCACGCTCCCACTTATCTGGAAACACACACTCTCTAACACACACACACACACACACACACAGACACACAGACACACACGAACACACTTGGAGAGGAAAGTGATGAATTTGTATTGTAGGGACGAATCAGTGTTCATGTGTGTGTGTGTGTGTGTGTGTGTGTGTGTGTTTGTGTGTGTGTGAGTGTGTGGTTGTGTCGGTTTGCCAGGTTAAAGTGTGCGTCATGGATTTCAGCTCAAGCCAAACACACACACACATACACACACACACACAAATATATATATAATATGTACAATAAAGGGTGAATAAAGGTGTTTAGTGTTAATCTACATATACACACACACATATATATATACATATACATATATATATATACATCGTAGTTATCAAACAGATGCCTCCATTACAAATAAATAAATTAAATTAAATAAAAGAGAGAGAGAATAAAAACTCAGATTGGTTTTCAATCATGCAATGCGTTATTCAGATTAAACATATATATATAAAAATATATATATATTTTTAAAAAATTACAATTAAAGCCATACATAAATAAATGAAAATGTTGCTCAACAATTTAAAATTAAAATAAGACAAAAAGATCAGATCATCTCCGACATGCACACATTCCTGCACGTCCTCAACACATTTCCTCTTGTCAAGCCATTCAATAAATCACATGGTCCAGGGGAACAGGACGATCCCATTATCATTCAGATACATGCAAAACGCCACAGAGAGAGGGAGGGAGAGAGAGAGAGAGAGAGAGAGAGAGAGAGAGAGAGAGAGAGAGAGAGAGAGAGGCAGGGTGCAGGACCCACACGATGTAGTTCCAGCCAATTGAATTCCAGAGAAGTGACCACGGGCCAGCGATAAACAAAGCGCCATAGATCACTCCTCTCCAGACGAGCCGCGCGAGCGGCAGCGGCGGCGCGGCAGAGCGGCAGCGGCAGCGGCGCGGCAGAGAGCTCCCCGCCGGTATCTATCCTTCCCTCTTCTCCCTCTCTCCTCCGATGCTACATTTTGACGCCCTTTTTCTCTTTTGGTTGTTTCTTCTTTTTTTTTTAGCTCCCTCCGTGAAAAGATTTAGAAAAAAAAAGAGAGAGAGAGAGTAGGGGGAGGGAGGGGGGGGGGCTGCTGCTTCCTTTGTCCCACTGCCACTGTGCCGATTCTCCCCCCCCCCCCCCCCAAAATGGGAGAAAAAAAAGAAAGAAGAAGAAACAAGCCGTAAATTGTTCCCATATTTCCCAAAGAGAAGAAGAAGAGGAACACAGAAAGGCGTCCAGCACTTACCCACCTCCCAGACTCTGGCTCAGTGCTGGTTCTGAGCCCAGTGTGTGCTTTGCGTCACAACCTCAGACATTCCTCCAGAAACAGATGTGCAGAAGAGAAGCAGCGAGGTGTCGTCGTCCCCCCCCCCCCTCGCCCACCCATCTTTTGTTTGTGAGCCTGCCTAGCTATAGGTTTCTCAAGTTGTGCACGCTTCTTTTCCTTTTTCCTTTTTCATTTTTTCACCGTGCTTTGAAGCAGGTTGATGACAAACCAAAAACAAAACAGCATCAATCTCTCCAGGCACATTTGTGTAGCCCGCCCGCTTACCCACCAACTCCCCCTCATCCAGCCTCCATACGCCGCATAATCACACATTCCCATTCTCTCCTCGGCGGCTCCGACGAGCGAACTAAAATAAAGGGAATAAAATGTAGAAGAAATAGCTCAAGGACGAGCGCCCGTATTGTCGTCGTAATCGCGTTTTGATTGGATTAGAATGTAGAATGTTGTCAGCCAGGAACCAGGGGTCAAAAGGTTAAGCGCCCCGCAGATATCGGGCTGAGGAGTCCAAAGGGGCTCAGGACTGACGCGCGAAAAGGCGCCCATCCAATAGTGTTCGTACCCCTGATCTCAAAGCTGCGCTATAATCAATAAGTGCTCGGAAGCAATGACTTTGGGATTTTCGGACCGTCTCAAGCTGCGTTCACACCAAAAGTGTCGAGAATTTATCACGCGAGTAGATCCCAGGAGCAAAGTCAACGTATTGAAGCGAATGGTTGCGATTTACGAGAATTTTCGCCGGGTGTCGCACTTAACACAAATTGAGCACGCGAGAAATTCGCCTCATTCGCCTCAAGTCTAAATATTTCAACTTTGCCTAAAGATTCGCCCGACGCCGAGTAGCGAGAGCCAATCGGCGTTGAGCTGCTCCTCCGTTGGTGAATCTAACTGCTGCTCTAGTGGAGCTGAAGAGACATTCAGACGTAGAGGTGAAGGTCACCGAGCTGTGAGCCTACGGGTGATGTCATGGATAAATATATATATATATATATATATTAATGTTATGAACCCAAACACGAGGGCGCTACATGTTCACACGTTTGTGGGACGTCCTCAACACGTATGAAGCAGAACTAGTGGTGAGTTCTTCATGCTGGAGGAAGGAGATGATAACTGTTTCCATGGAGATAAGCCCCGCCCCCTCTAAGCCGCGCCCCCTCTGAGGCGATTTAGAAGATTGTCTGATGGGCGTGGACCGAAGACTAGGAGTCACGGTGACATCGTGGCGAGGTGTCGTGCTCTCGAAATGTTTTAAAGTTTCAATTCATTTAAAATCAAAATTCATCTTCATCTGACTGCATGATTTATCTCCGGAGAGGAAGATAATACTGTATTTATCTATGTATTACACATCCATTTATGATAAATGTTTTTATTATTATAGTATCTATGTATTGTATATATTATTATTTGTGCCCCTCTCTTTAAAAATATTGTTTTGTGTACATATGTGTACATGTAGGAAGGTATACATATCTATATATGCTGTACATGTGTGAATGTATGTATCTATACGTGTGTATGCATGTATGTGTGTATGTATGTGTGTATCTATGTGTGTATGCATGTATATCTGTGTGTATGTATGTGTGTATGTATGTAAGTGTGTATGTATGTGTGTATGTATGTAAGTGTGTATGTATGTGTGTATTTATGTATGCATGTGTGTATGTACGTATGTGTGTATGTATGTATGTGTGTATGTGTGTATGTATGTGTGTATGTATGTATGTATGTGTGTATGTATGTGTGTATGTATGTATGTGTGTATATGTATGTGTATGTATGTATGTATGTATGTATGTATGTGTGTGTATGTATGTGTGTATGTATGTATGTATGTATGTATATATGTATGTATGTGTGTATATATGTATGTATGTATGTGTGTATGTGTGTATGTATGTGTGTATGTATGTGTATATGTATGTATGTGTGTATGTATGTGTGTATGTGTGTATGTGTATGTATGTGTATGTATGTATGTGTGTATGTATGTGTATGTATGTATGTATGTATGTATGTGTATGTATGTGTGTATGTATGTGTATGTGTATGTATGTGTGTATGTATGTATGTGTGTATGTATGTGTGTATGTATGTGTATGTATGTGTGTATGTATGTGTGTATTTATGTATGTATGTGTGTATGTATGAATGTGTATATGTATGTGTGTATGTATGTGTGTGTATCTATGTATGTATGTGTGTATGTATGTAAGTGTGTATGTATGTGTTTTATTCATGTATGTATGTGTGTATGTGTGTATGCGTGTATGCATGTATGTATGTGTGGATATGTTTCCATGTATTCACTACTAGCTAATCTCTAAGTAATATAATTTGCTCTTATTTGTATCTCGTTATCTTTCTATACAGTTAAAATAAAAAATAAAAATAGAAGATATTGATCTTTCATGAATTAATGAAGTAAAAAAAGTCAAAATTGCTCAGGATGGGAATCATTCTCCACGTCTGGTGTTGTCAACTTTATCACGACATCATTCCAAAAAAAAAAGGAAAAGTGAAAAAGAAATCTAATGAGAGACATTCATAAGCTGAAGATGGCACCTTAAATACCTTTTACGTGAGCCTGCTGAATCTATATATCCAATGTTATGAGAAATCACAATGGCATGGCTTCAGGACAAATTGGCTCGCTCTGCTTTCTTCTTATATCACATTTATGGCATCGAGCAGAATCATTTGCCTGTGCTGCGGTTATTCATCTTCCAGTCACAGTCACAGCATGTCTTCTCGTGAACGTCCTGGGGATCAACCCACGCGGTATAAAAAACCTGAGCAGGGGTCAGGGAAAGACCAGCAGCAACACAGAGGAAGCCCCGTGAAAGAAGAAGGATAAAGCCATCTTCATTTCTCTTCCCGGTGACTGAAGAAGTTCTTTTTGACGGATCATTTGTGTCATATTCACGGATCATAATGCGACGGTTCTGCTCCACGTCAGTGAAGAGTATTCTCAAGGGCGTAGGTTTGGTCTCAGCATGGGTTTAGGGACACTGCCAGCATATTGTGCAACATTATTTATGAACAGGCAATTCAAATTAATAAAATATAACTTTGGTTGTGACTATAGTCCCTACGGACCGTATGCAAACCTACGCCCTTGAGTATTCTTCATGAATTGTAAATGAAAGACTTCATTGAAGAGCTTATAATCACTGAAACTAGCGGTGGACATGATCACAACAACAACAACAACAACAGATTTGCACTTCAGTGGCACTTGGTATTTTATGTATTTTGGCTTTTCTTGAATAAACGTTACTTTCTTAATTCTCGTTGTTCTCACGGTTGAATACACTTCTTGTAAGTCGCTTTGGATAAAAGCGTTAGCTAAATGACGTGTAATTATTTTAAAATAGTAATAATTAAAATTAAAATAAAACGTATACGCTCTCGTCGTCTGAAATTCTGACATTTTTCTGAGTCCCTGAACGCAGCGTCGTGACGTCACGACATTTTGGATTCCACGGCGGGAGGATTGCTTGTCCACCTCGGCTGCGTCCCGCTTTGTACCGGAAGTGCCCCGCTTGATACCGGATGTGTCCCGGCCTTATTGGAATGCGGAAGTGCTACTGTTTGCTCCAGGCTGCCGAACGACTGGTTCGCTAAAAAGAAAAAGTTAGCCGTGGCGATGGAGAGCGTCTTGGTGAGGGACAACCCGCTTCTTCTGCCCCTCAACAAGGAGAGGACGGTGTACGACGGATTCATCACAGTCCAGGCAAGTTGACGTTGAAAGAGATGTTAATTTAACGAGTCTCATTTACGGCGTTAAGCCGTAAAGCAGCTGGATAACCGTTATGCGCGTGACCTTTGCGGTTGTCGCTGTGCCCGGTGATGACGCGGTTTAGCGCGTGCCCGTGTCACGTCTTTACACTCCTCTGCTGTCGCTCTTCCAGGAGCGGGACTTCCGGCTGAGAGTGCTCCTACCCCCGGATCGCGCATTTAAACGTGCTAGGTGAGTATAGGTGCGCGCCGTCCTCTTTACGACACACTGTGGATGTTTACGGCACACTGGGTGTTCACCTTCGCATTGAAAATGCGGAAGGTTTTGTTTTGATCGCCGTGTATTTATTTATTCATTTGTATGCGTGTTACTCGCATAACTCAAAAAGTATTAAACCGAATCGCATGAAATTTGGTGGGATGATTGGTTATTATCCGGGGAGCATTTGATTAGATTTTGGGATCGATCGGGTCAAAGGTCAAGGTCATGGAAAGGTCAACATCTTCTTTTTACCATAGCACGGTCAATTTCTATCCAATTGGCATGCAACTAATGCCAAAATGTTCATTATTCAATGTCCAATTTTGTGATATGCGAAGGTATGCGCTCTACCGAGTGCCCGTTCTAGTTCTTTTTTTAAAATTATAATTTCTTGTTTTTGGACAGTATCTTAATTTACAAAGTATACATCAGTGGTGTAGTATTCAATATATACCATCCAGTCTTTCAAATTAAGTAACATGGAACATTTTTGGGAGAGTGTGCATATAAACAGAGAAATACATCAGACAAGGGGATGTTTCTAACTGCCTTTGGCCGTCCCCAGGCTGCACTGCTGTTGGCGGCTGAAACACCTGTTGCAGGGGTACGAAAACATCGTGAAGCAGGTAACTTCTACGCCGAATCCCCAAATAAGAACACATCGAGTCAACAACAGAGTTTGTTTGTGTCTTCCGGCTCTTATTGAGATTTGTGTTTCCTGCCCCCTGCGTCCAATCGGCTCGCTTCACTCGGAAGCAGCAGAAGAAGGGGGAAAAAAATAATATTTTCTCCACTGTTTAATTAACATCTCCTGGAAAATGTCCCTATTTGTTATGCTGCCCCTCAGGGTTATTTGGATGAGATTGATATTTCACCCCGGGCTGCAAAGTTCATTATTTTCACAGCCTTTAAGCCATCATTAATTATTAAAGCTGGTGGCAGCCCCCATTAATCACAAACACTGTGTTTGATTTTGAATGGCTGGCTAGAGGAGAAGGAAGGAAAAAATAGACAGTGTCACTTCATTACCCCCCCCCCCCCCCTCCCACCGTTCAAAGATGTCTCTCTTCTCTTGTCTGACTCAGAGGCTGCAGCAGTCGGCGGATCTCGTCACTTTCATTCTGGAGCTGAAGACCGTCTTGGTAAGGAGGAGAATGACGCCGGTCACTTTGACGTCGGCGACTTTACCGATGGGGAAGTAGACGTGGCGCTCCGGGCGCCATCGGTAACGAGGCACGCGCCCGTATATTATGTGAGATTAATGAAAATGAAACGCTCGACCGCTGAACAAAGCCGCCCTCGGGTTCAGTGGAGCTCGGTGTATTTGCTTTCACGGGGTTCGTACGGTCATGGAAAGCCTGGAAAAGTCACGGGATTATTTAACATGTTTATTTCCAGGCCTGGAAAAAAGAAAAATTCCGAAAGTTTTTTATAAAATCCATGGAAATACGTTGTATTCATATGTTCATTTACGCTGAGTTTTAATTAATAAATATGTTTTAAAAAGAAAGACGCTCTAAATATAAGCCGACATACGCCTTTTCATACTCGCAAATGTTTCCGCGCTGCAAGTGAACGCACCTTAACTAAAGAGACATGAATGTTTATTCTTTTAATCTAAACTATTGTCTCATTCATTTGAGTCATTAAAGGTTATTTACTGTGTGCTTTGGAATCCTCTTTGTTAGTTTAAATACGACATTCCCTTCCTTCCTTCCCTGCCTTTGCTTCCTTCCTACCTTCCTTTCCTCCGTTTGCTTGCTTCCTTCGCTTCCTACCTTCACTTCCTCCCTTCCTTCCTTCCCTCCCTCTCTTCGATTCCTTCCTTCCTTCCTTTTTATATGAATGTTTATTCTTTTAATCTAAACTATTGTCTCTCATTCATTTGAGTCATTAAAGGTTATTTACTGTATGCTGTGGAATCCTCTTTGTTAGTTTAAATACGACATTCCCTTCCTTCCCTTCACTTTCTACCTTCCCTTCCTTCCTTCCTTCCCTGCCTTTGCTTCCTTCCTACCTTCCTTTCCTCCCTTTGCTTGCTTCTTTCCCTTCGCTTCCTACCTTCCTTCCTTCCCTCCCTCCCTTCGATTCCTTCCCTCCCTTCGCTTTCTTCTATCCTTCCTTCCTTCCTTTTTATATACATGTTTATTCTTTTAATCTAAACTATTGTCTCATTCATTTGAGTCATTTAAGGTTATTTACTGTGTGCTTTGGAATCCTCTTTGTTAGTTTAAATACGACAGTTTCTCACTTTTTCATGTTATGCACCGAGATTTAAAAAAAAGTTTGGTCATGGAAATGTGGTTTAAAGTCCTGGACACCCATTGGTCGACACGTGTATGAACCCTGTTTTAGTGGATCGGGGGTCTCCGTGGTACGACTCAGGTTTTACATCTAGATTTCTCTCTGCCGCTGCAGGAAGTTGTTCTGAAAAGCCGCCCCGACTGCCGCTCCATCCCGCCTCCACGGTACTACTCCCAGCTCATCGCTGAGATGGAGACCCTCGGCTGGGGCAGGTGAGTGACTACTGGCTGGGAGCCCCCAATGCCGACACTGTGTTTTAAAGACTTTTAAAGGTCGCCTAACTGTGTCTTTCCACACCTGGCCAGGGCTTTTATTGTGAAAGGAAAGAACGCATAGAGTGGAGGGAGAGAGGGGGGGGGGGGTGTCTGGTCTTTGTCGAGGTTGAAAGGATTTAGCGGGTTTGCCATCTCGGTTCCGACTACACGGATCCTGCTTGTCGTTTTATAAATGTAGGCGGAGCTTAACCCGCTCCGCACGACGTGATTGGTTGACGATTTTTCTGAGAAATCGGCCTCCTTCCGAGAAAAAAATAAACAGGACGTCTCTTTTTTCTTGTCGGTTGGCTTAATGTGGATGTGTTGATTGACGATTTCATCAACTTTCAATATTGATAATCATCCATAATCCAATGGAAACATTCCACTGGCTTTTCCTCTCCTCTTGTGCGATGAGCTGCACACCAACTCTGTGGTTTCTCTCCACACTCACCACATTCTGTACCTCCCACAGTTTGTGAGCCTCCCAAAAATAAGTCAACTTTGAGCAACTCATACGCCAGAGACAAATGGAAATTGTTATTCAAACTGTAAAATTATTAGTTTATATTCATTTAAATGTCTGTATTCTTCCCCTCCAGAGGTAAGATTATCATACCGAAGGGTACGGCTCGACACCTCTGGTGCTTTAAACGGCTTTATGGAGCAGTCCATGTTTTTTAACCCCCCCCCCCCCCCCAGCAGTCAGAACTGATTGGAGAGCCGGCAACAACACAGCTCCGCATTAACAAATGTCTCTTAATGACTTCCTTATTTTTAGTTATTGAGTTCTAGTTAAAATCCAGGTCACATTTAATAACTCTCAGCCCACGCGCGGCGACAGGCCCGGCTAATGCCGTCTCCACCCGTCAGGAGGGGGGGGGGGGGGGTTGGTTAGTGGGAAGATATCTTCTCCCCCAGCTCGGATTAAGTCTCGACTACTACACTCATTTTCCACTTTCCTATTAATGACCACAATTATGATATTAGCAAAATGCAAATGGCTCTAATTGAACACTCTCTGGTTTTAATAGGAGAAGGGGGGGTAAGCGGGGGGGGAGGGGGGTGTAAAGGTATGTTTTACGTTGGAAATGGGACCAACATCACGTTGGGTGTCGTGTTTCGGTCGGGAGGCATTACACACAGTGGGCCGCAATCTCCCGAGCACTCGAGAGTCGCTTAGCGTCTTAATTGGTGTGAGCCGGTGCTAATAGCCACCAGGGGTTTTCATCTGTAATGCTGTCTGCTGATTGGGCCACAGGTAAGTGAGCTGTCTGTCTCTCTCTGTCTGTCACTCTCTCTCTATCTGTCTGTCGCTATATATGTCTCTCTGTGTCTCTCTCTCTCTCTGTCGCTATGTCTGTCTGTCTCTCTCTCTCTGTCTGTCGCTATATATGTCTCTCTCTCTCTCTCTCTTCTCTCTCCTCATTTCCATTCCAGCACCTGAGAGCGCGGCCATCTTAATTGGCACGCCACATGTTAATTAATTGGAAAAAAACGAGGTCAAGTCGGTCGACCCTTCTCCCCAAACCCCCTCCAAAACAAAGCTGTGACCCCGGGGAGCGACCGGGGGTCTTATAATGGACACAGCTGGCACACGTACCCAGTACCCTCTTATTGAGACCGCCACCGGGACCCGGGCTGAGGGATTAGGTCCCCCCCCCCACACACACACCCCACACCATATATATATATATATATATATGGTGTATTTTATATATATATATATATGGGGTATTTTATATATATATATTATTTATATATATTATATTATATATATATATGGGTTTGTGGGGGGAATAAATATATATATTATATATATATGGGTGTGGGGGGATAAATATATATATATATTTCATATATTATATATATATACTGTTTATTTAGGGTCTATATGAGCTTTGATCATTGTCTCGTTTCCCATTGTTCTGCCTTTGTTTGCCGTATGGATCATCTCATTGTTCATTCATCACATTGTTGACAAAAAAACAATGCATTCAGAGACACACACACGCACACACGCACACACGCAGTACCGATGTGTGTGGAAGCAGCTCACTTGGCTGTGGAGTTGCAAATGGGATGCTCTCATCAGTCTTCCCAGCAGGACCCTTCGGCTGTCACGCTGTTTCCATCAGGGCCGAGTGGCGGCGGCGGCGCCTCGTCCTCGGTACTCCGGGCGCGAGGCCTCGGAGGAGAGGAGATGGAAACGGATATGTGTGTGTGTGTGTGTGTGTGTTTGTGCGATTGCCAGACGGTCGATAAGCCCCATACCTATTTTTTGGGGACAGTGGTTGCAAAAACAAAAACGCCCAAAAAACTCAAAAGTCAGAGTAACCTCGAGATGACAGCTGGATCTGTGATGGGTGACAATCGACCAATCAGGTGTCAGACACTACGATTCTGATGAGTAACTATTCAGGTGGTTTCTGCAAAGTTTTAAGGAATGCGGCTCATTAATTCAACGCCATCGGCGGAACAAGTTACTCAACTTATTGTGGTTATTTTCACAAAAAGAGACAATTCAAAGGAATGTCGAGTAAAGGAAGAAAAACGAATCGTTTTAATGGTATATTGTGAGCGTCTAAAAGCTCGTGTTTCTCTCTCTGATTCCTATGTGTAAAGTTTTGGTGAGAAACTTGGAATAAATGTGTGTGTGAAGGAGATGTTTTCACAGCAATATGAAATCTATATTCATATTGCATCTCCTGTATTCAAGTGTTCTCACCAAAACTTTACAAATCTTTAAAAAAAGAACGCTAGAACCGAATTCAATGAAATAACGTGGATTTTGTTATTTATTTTAATTTGATAAATTGGGACCTAAACCCAACTGAATACCTACAGACGTACACGCCACGTCCGGTGAACTTGTGAGGGAGACGTTCATTTAATCCCAGGTGGATTTTAAAAGGTGTCGTGTCCAACATCTGGCTTTAAAAAATAAACCTTAGCGTCGTGAATCGCCCGTTAGACTGCAAAGAATCCAAAACACACACACACACACACAGCGAGAGTTCACCTGTCCTGCATCTCGCCGGTTGGACTTCTCGTGTATTGATTTGATCATTTGGAGCTCGTCACTTCGCCGGTTTATCAAACGGTCGCGCTCGAAAGGCGCCCGTATTTATTGCTGTTAGCGGTAATGGGCTTTTTATGAGCCGTGTGTGTGTGTGTGTGTGTGTGTAGAGTGACGGGTGGCGATGACGTGCTGTAAAGGGGGGTCGCCGGTGTTCGGAGACACTTTTAATGAATCGGCCACACCTGAGAGGCCGCCGCCCATCGTTCTGTCACCACACACACACTCTTAAGTGTGTGCTAGCTGTCGCCCCCCCCCCTTCTCTCGCATCACTCCTCGCTAACTCACCCCGTAAATCCTCGGCAGATATACGGCCTCGCCGTCGCAATGTACTGTAAATAATGTGCAGAGGGAACCTGAACGCATCCGTCGGCCTCTGATGTGTCTTTTGGGTCTCGGCAGGTTTGAGACGGACTCGAGGTGGGGGGGGGGGGGGGGGTAGATCTAGACCAGATCCAGACCAGATCTAGACCAGATCTAGACCGACCAGATCTAGACCAGGTCCAGACCAGATCTAGACTAGATCTCAGGCCAGACGAGGGTCTTTGTCCTTGGCTTCGATAGATTCTAATTAGCTTCTTTTCACAGGTTTGTTTCAGGCAAGAAAATGGCGCCTCTCGCCTCTTGCCTCTTGCCTCTCGCCTCTCGCCTCTCGCCTCTCGCCGCTCTGACTCCTCGTTGTTTCCCCTCAGGCTGCTCTTCATCGACACCGAGTTCCGAACGCTGAGACTGAAGGCGGAGGACTCGTCAGGACGGGAGCACGTCCTCACTGTGACACTCAAGTCCAGGGTAAGACACACACACACACACACCCCAACACACACACACACACACCCCAAGACACGCACGCACACATACACACATTCCTGCACACAACACGGACACACAGATCCCAACATGCATACACACACACACACACAGACAGACACACAACCACACACACCCCAAAACACATATACACACACACACCCCCCAAGACACAACAGACGTGTGTGTGTGTGCACACACACCAACACACCCCAAGACACAGACACACACACACACACAGACACCCACCCCAAGAAACATACACACAAATACACCAACACACCCAAAGACACAGACACATTCACACACACACTCACACACACTCTCCTGTTCCCGTAAGGACCGGATCACCTCCATCAGACGGCGCGACGCGGCGGCTCGGCGCCGACCCGAGCGACGCCAAGCGGCGCGGCGGGATGTTCAATCTGCTCGCAGCAAATCGGTGATTCACATCTGTGGCCCCGAGATCTGGGTCAAACCGGAGAGACGCGAGGCCCCGCTGCGCCCTGAGATGTAGCGCAGATAAAACATCTCCACATTAGACCCCGGCTGATGAGGGGGAAACATCCCTCAGTGCCTAGAGGACACACACACACACACACACACACGTCTGCATAGCACAGAGTTTAGTATTGAGTTGTAGGACTAGACTGGAGTAAACTGGACTAGACTGGTCTTGACTGGACTAGACTAAATGACTGGACTAGACTGGAGTAAACTGGACTGGAGTAAACTGGACTAGACTGGTCTTGACTTGACTGGACTGGAGTGGAGTAAACTGGACTGGACTGGACTAGACTGGAGTAAACTGGACTAGACTGGTCTTGACTGGACTAAACGACTAGACTGGAGTAAACTGGACTAGACTAAACTGGACTAGACTGGACTAGACTGGACTGGAGTAAACTGGACTAGACTGGTCTTGACTTGACTGGACTGGAGTAAACTGGACTGGACTGGAGTAAACTGGACTAGTCTAAACTGGACTAGACTGGAGTAAACTGGACTGGACTGGAGTAAACTGGACTAGACTAAACTGGACTAGACTGGAGTAAACTGGACTAGACTAAACTGGACTAGACTGGAGTAAACTGGACTAGACTAAACTGGACTAGACTGGAGTAAACTGGACTGGACTGGAGTAAACTGGACTAGACTGGACTGGACTGGTGGTCCCAGGGCCTCCCGTTATATCATCATGTAGCCAATCGGCGTCGAGCTGCTCCTCCGTTGGTGAATCTAACTGCTGCTCTAATGGAGCTGAAGAGACATTCAGACGTAGAGGTGAAGGTCACCGAGCTGTGAGCCTACGGGTGATGTCATGGATAAATATATATATATATATATATATATATATATTAATGTTATGAACCCAAACAGGAGGGCACAGGGCACAGAACTAGTGGTGAGTTCTTCATGCTGGATGAAGGAGATGATCACTGTTTCAACAGAGATAAGCCCCGCCCCATCTAAGCCCCGCCCCCTCTAAAGCGAGAATTAGGCGAAAAAGCACGCGACTAAGTTACGAAGCAGAATTGGACCGTCGCCATTTTTGTTTTTTCCCACATCGTCGCTGGCGGGATTTTTTGTATCTCCCAGCGGGGGGTGCGTGCGGCGCTGCTTACCTGAGCCCAGATGACATCCGCCGGGGACAAGGGAGGGTGGTGAGGGACCCCACACCGTGCCCACCTGGTCCCCCCCCCCCTCCCCCCCGCTTCCACCAGATCCGGCGCCAGGTCATCGCTCAGCACGCACAGCGAGGGAGGAGGCAGCTCTGGCACGGAGGGAGGAAGAGACGAGGAAGAGGAAGATTCTTCATAAGGGCTATGAGGATATGACGAGAGGCCCGGAGGCCGAGCTCCACTGCACTCTAGTGTCACGGCGATGACTCGGTCATGAGCACAATCCAGTAGATGAAAGTCGTAAAACAATATGGAGCGGCGGAGTTACATGAGTCTTGATTCTAGAGCTAAAAATGGAAGCAAGTCGTTGGCGGTCGATCCTGCACTTTTTTTGGTCTACTTTATCTGATGTTTCCATTGTTTTTCATCTTTTTGTTGACGTATACAAACAGACAACAACCCCCCCACCGACTGGGACATCTAGAGGTACACCTAGAGGACGGGAACATTAATACATACAAATAGATACAAAGAGGTCACCTCATTTCACCCAGCCAGACATCTACATATATATATATACAAATGTTTATATACAAATGTTTATATATATATATATATATATATACAAATGTATGTATTTATATAAACAAATGTATGTATTTATATATATATATATATATACAAATGTTTATATATAAATGTTTGTGTATATATATATATATATATATATACACAAATGTATATATATACAAATGTGTAAATATATATTTATATATATATTTATGTATGTGTGTATATATATATATGTACCTAAACACACACACACCTGTCCATCTGTGTGTAGATACACCTGCATCACTCAAAGTAAATACAGTCACATCACACAAGTCCAATACATCCAGACATGCAATACCAGGATTGGCCAGTAGGCAGAAACCAGAGCGCCCACATTGTAGTTCACCTCAAACTAACACATGAATAAAAACAAACTTTTTAACTTCCAGCTCCATAACCTCTCGTCTCCTCTACCCTCAGCACCTCCAGCTCCATAACCTCTCGTCTCCTCTGCCCTCAGCACCTCCAGCTCCATAACCTCTCGTCTCCTCTGTCCTCAGCACCACCAGCTCCATAACCTCTCGTCTCCTCTGCCCTCAGCACCTCCAGCTCCATAACCTCTCGTCTCCTCTGCCCTCAGCACCTCCAGCTCCATAACCTCTCGTCTCCTCTGCCCTCAGCACCTCCAGCTCCATAACCTCTCGTCTCCTCTGCCCTCAGCACCTCCAGCTCCATAACCTCTCGTCTCCTCTGCCCTCAGCACCTCCAGCTACATAACCTCTCGTCTCCTCTGTCCTCAGCACCACCAGCTCCATAACCTCTCGTCTCCTCTGCCCTCAGCACCTCCAGCTCCATAACCTCTCGTCTCCTCTGCCCTCAGCATCCCGCAGAAGCTCCCGGATGCTCGGCCGACCTGCCGGTGCCGCTGGCCATAACCTGGACTCCACAGGTACGCAGCAAACACACGGTTCAAGGATTTCGATCTCGGTCCTCCACGACGGGACGACATTTTATTTGTATCTCTCTTTCTCTGGGCTCCAGAAGTGGGTCGGACACAATGGAGTTAGTTATTCTAATTAATTATAAGTAAATAAATAAAACACCGTGCACAGGCGACTACACATCCACCCTCAGGCCTCGAGCACCAATCGGAAAGCAGGGCGGCCGAGAGGCCACACCTACCTGTCAATCACAGTAGCCCCGCCCCCTTTCCATTGACTCTACATCAGGGGTGCTCACACTTTTTCAGCATGCGAGCTACTTATTATGTGACCGAGTCAAGGCGATCGACCGACGGGGGGGGGGGTGCTAGTGAGAGTCGCGTGCGAGCCGAAGGATTGTTGACGGGGGGGGGGTGCTAGTGACTTTTTTTTTGCTCCGTCCCGATGCGCGCAAACCGGTGTCGGAGCTCCGCGGTGCACGAGACGGCGGGCAGAGGACTGTTAACGCGACACGTAGAGACATAAATGACATGCTGCTGCTGTAATGTGGCGCCAGAGAGAAAGTAACAGGGGGGCGGGCCAATTTTTTTTTAGGTCATGCGATCTACCATACAACGCCGCGATCGACTGGCAGGTCGCCGCGATCGACCGGTCGATCGCGATCGACGTATTGAGCACCCCTGCTCTACATGGATAAGTTACAAACATCATGCTGCCTGGAAGAAGACTTGAAACTAGAGATTGAGCTGAACTCCAGGTAGCCAGAGGTCACCTGGTGTTTAGAGTCTTTAGCTCCGCCCCCTCCCCCTCCCCTGCAGTATAAATTACCCCATCACTGTAATTTGTTTTTATGGATTAATACCAAAAAGCTTTTTGGGGAAAGGTCGCGGTGGATAGATATCTAATGGACACTTGAAGGCCTCCACATCTCGAGATTATTATTATTATTATCTTTTTTCTCAAATATATTTGGCATTATTATTATTTTTATAAGTATTTATTTTCCCCCTGAGCTGGAGTTGACGTTCCCTCTTTAGTTGACTCAAACTGCACTTCAAGGGGCTCCGCGGATCCACTCCACTCGTCCCGTCGCTTCATTTGACAAACCGCTCGTCCGCCTGCCGCACGGAGACGCTTTTATTTCGCCTTAATTGGCATAAAAACGTGTTTTGATGGCGGAGCAGCTGTGGGCTCTTTGTGCCTCTTTGCCTCCTCGTTATTGTTGTTTGCCGTCGTGCTTCTTTCACTCCGGCTCGGCTTTTCATCTCCGTCACTGCCTCCGAGACACACACACACACACACACACACACACACACACACACACACACACAGTCAAAACCAACAGTCACTTTGTCCATCATACAAAGTGTCTGAGCAATAGACTGGACCGCTCTGCCTTGTGTGTGTGTGTGTGTGAAATGACAGTGTAGGCAAAAATCTGGGAGGGCAGAGAGAGAAAAATTTGGAGAGCTCCTTGTGTGTGTGTGTGGTTGAGCTGATACATGGCAGGCGTACAGTGAGGACCAGCTTAGAACAGCGCTGCCGTATGGAGGCTGTCTGCATGCTGGGCCGCTGATGGATCTCTCCCACACTGTGTGTGTGTGTGTGTGTGTGTTGAGAGGAAGGGGGGGAGGGGCCTGTCTGTCGGTGGACCTGACATGTTCATTTGAATGAGTAATTATTGCCTGCTCTGTTGCAGGGCCAAGACATGCCACTCTGTGCATTTGTGTGGAACTAGAACGGGAAGAGAGATAAACCTGTGTGTGTGTGTGTGTGTGTGTGTGTGTGTGTGTGTGTGTGTGTGTGTGTGTGTGTGTGTGTGTGTGTGTGTGTGTGTGTGTGTGTGTGTGTGTGTGTGTGTGTGTGTGTGTGTGTGTGTGTGTGTGTGTGTGTGTGTGTGTGTGTGTGTGTGTGTGTGTGTGTGTGTGTGTGTGTGTGTGTGTGTGTGAGCGTGTGTGTGTCCTTTGTGGTAGCAGACTATACAAAGGTGTTTTTTAACAACCTAAAACTGCATGAATTAAGAAATCGAGGAGTGAGTGAGGACATTCACAGCATAGACTTGACGTGTGTATATATATATTTATATATTTATTTACATATATATATTTATTTATTTACATATATATATATATATTTATTTATATATGTATTTATATATATATATATATGTTGTATTGCTTTACCTTACATTACCAATAGAGTAATTAAAATTCCCACGGTCATGTTTCAAAAGGAATTTACCCTTTTAATTTTGTAATAATAATACACATAGTCGATATCGCCACGGCGACCTCAGAAGATTAATAAGTCCTACATCCAATTAATAATTACATCTTATAAACCTCCAAATCGCTCTTTTTATTTACACTTCCAATTCACGCCGATGTCTTCAGACGCTCGTCGAGGCCGGTCCAACTCCGTCTGGCCTTCTGGCCTTTCTGCGGCTCCGTGGTGCGTTCACTGACCCCCCTGTACCTGCGGTAATGACCCCTTCACACCACTGTGCCGTACCGCGCTGCGAGGAGATCACACTGACAATATATTCTTTATTCCTCCCCGTGGCTAAATCCTTAGTTATTAAGGAGCAGTGAAGCAACTAGGGGTTCAGTGTCTTGCTCAAGGGCACTTCAACATGCAACTAATGGGCAGGGGGGGGGTTCTTTATTAAATGCCCGTCTCTAGTGTGGCCGTCTCAGCACCTTCTGCATGCAAAAAACTGAGAATTATTTCATCCTGCTGGCTTTTTAAAAGCCACTATGAGGTCAGAGATGAATAATAATAATAATAATACTAAAAATACTATTAATAATAACAAAAAAAATAATAGTAATAATAATAATAATAATACTACTAAAAATACTATAAATAATAATAGTAATAATATTATTAATAGTAATAATATTAATACAAATAATATTAATAGGAATAATAATAATCATAAATTGCTAAAGCAGACGGCCAAGGAGTAAATCTCAGCTCAGTGCTTTTCCTACTTTCTTCCCTTTTCTCACGTATTCAATTACCAGCTCTTCCTCTTCCTCTTCCCCCTCTTCTTCGTGAACCGGGCTGAGCGTCGTTATCCCGCGCCGTAACCGTAATCATGCCACTGGCATTAATTGGGCTGTAATTGCCGAGGCTCTCGGCACCTGGACGATGCTTAATTGTGTGCACTGTGCTGGCACAATGACCCGTAATCTGTGGTTCATTTTCTCCACCTAATTCCATCTGCAGCGGTCTCACACACCTCTGTGTGTGTGTGTGTGTGTGTGTGTGTGTGACTACTAAACTGTGTCTGTGAGAGACTACAAAACCATGTTTGTGTGTGTGTGAGAGATTACTAAACCGTGTGTGTGTGTGTGGGGGGGGGGCGTGCGTGTGCGTGTGCGTGTGTGTGTAGAAAACAAACAAAATGTTGAAGTATTTCTTTAAAAGTTTAATTCCCCCCTCAAATGAGTGGGTGAGATGATTTGACTGTAGCTCCGCCCACTTTCTGTCCCCGCTGTGCTCGGTTCTGGTCCTGCCCGTTGAAGACGACCCTGGACCAGCTCCACGGGCAGTTCCTGCTGGTTCTGGAGTCCCTGGCCGAGTTCTGGGGCGTCCTGGACGAGATCGACGGCAAGACCTGGGTCCTGGAGCCGGAGCGGCCGAGCCGGGCCGACACCACGAGGCGGATCGCCATCGGTACGCAGACAGAGCCTCACGCCGGACCCGGTACCCGACACGGTACTGGACCCGGTACCGGACCCGGTACCGCACATGGGTCACGACTACATATCTGATTTATTTTTACAGAAAAGCCACAAAAAACATTTACATCTTTTTGAAACTTGTGAAATAACATTTAACCTTTGTTCAAAAATAATAAATATACTTATTTAGGCTTAAAGGATATGAGTAATTGTCATAAAAATGGCAATAATAAGACTATTAAACAATAATACGACTATTAGACAATAATAACACTATTAGGCAGTCTACATATTCTAAGAACAGAAAACATAAATCAGACAATCATATTCAATCGTATTCTTATTTCTTTGTGTTTATTTCTTGTTATTACATTTTTTTTAACGACTATTAACAAATATAACTTATTTCTTAGTTTTTTTTATCATTAAAAATAATATGTATAAAAAAATGTTGTAGGACAGAAAAAACAAAGAACAAGACAAAACGCTATTAAATTATAATCCCCCCCCCCCCCCCCTCGTGACATCGGGGGCAGCATGATGTTTGTGAGTTTGGCCCCGGGCCCCGCTGTGTTTACGTACGGCCATCTTTGTTTGCAGGAACCAACGTGTCCATCAAAGTGGAGGTGGACCCCAAACACCCCAAGATGCTGCCCGAGTGCTGCCTGCTGGGAGCCGAGCACGGTGGGCAGGACCCGGGGGCGTGGCCTATGTTGAGAGCGTTGTTCTTTTTAAAGCGTATTCAAATGAACATTTGAATATCACACATTTCCACGACTTTTCCAAAACTTTGGGGACTTTTTTTTCCAGGACTTTTCCAGGCCTGGAAATTAAAAAAAAATCTAATTCCAGGACTTTTCCAGGTTTTCTACGACCGTACGGACCTTGTGATTTAAACCCCGCCTCCAGAAATATTCAATTTCCCTTTTTTGATCCAAGCGAAACGGTGAGAAGCGACGTAACTCAGGAGTTCTTCTGATTGGTCGAGCCCCCCTGACGGGGACCCGCCTCCCGGGCCCAGCTGGCGATACCGATGAACGCCATCATTCAGATGGAGCAGCGCCGCTTCTCCTCCAGGCGTCTCGACTTCAGCCGGCCGCTCGTCCGCCGCCACGTTTTGGTCCTCGCCGCGCCGGCCTTCGAGCGTCTCGGCTTTCTCATTTAAGTCGGCGCCGATCGTCGGCCATTGTTTCAGTAAACCCAAGGTCGTGCGACTCCTAGCCTGTTGCCTAGCAATGCGACTCAAAAGATATTAAACGCCACACACACACACACACACACACGCCACGGCCGCCCAGGCGGCGACCCTCAAACACGAAGGGGGGGGGGGGCAGAAATATTGCTTTTTGCATGTCGGAATAACAAATAGTGAAAGTGATGAAGACGAAGAGAGCAACGGCGCTCCGTGTCGGGTGTGTTCCGAGCGTATTCTAATAATGTGTCTGAGCGGATGCTTCAAATCCAATTCGAGGCTTTTTTATTGGACCCATCGTTTACACCCGACGCCAAATAATATTCCCTTTTCTTGTGTGTGTCGCTGCAGCGGTGGCGCCGCTGAGGGACAAGCTGAACGCCAACATGCACCTGTGGTAAGCTCCCAGATCTCACACACACACACACACACACACACACACACACACACACACACAGTTCAGAGCTGGTCTTTTTGTGCAGGATTCATTGACTTAATTTTGTCTCGTTCTATTTTGATTATCACTCAGACTAAAACATAAAAGAATCCACATGGGGGGGTTTAACGTTTACCTTCTGCATGTTACATCTGAAGAACATCTTCCAGTCTGAAGCAGCAGTATATATCTTTTTTTACATTTACATTTCTTTTTTTGCATTTATATATACATATTTGATATATATGCGTATTTGAGTATTTTGAAAAAGCGCTATAACAACGTAATGCATTATTATTGTTGTATATATATTTACATAATTATATATATATGTAATTTATAGATAATTTATATTGTATTTATATATATATGTATATAATAAATATATATATATATTATAAGTATATTTTATTTATATATAATATATATATAATTTATATATTTTATATTTATATCTTATTTATATATACATATATATTTAAATAATCTTTTTATATTTTTGTTTAAAAAAATTAAAATGTAAAAAAGATATAAATAAATGCTAAAAAAATTATATACTGTATATATATATATATATTCCTCTACCAATGGTGAAAGCCCCCTCACCGTGTCTGTGCCGGCTCATTTGCATGTGGTTAATTACTGTGTGTGACGGAGCTGTCTGTGGTCTGCCGGCAGGAACCCGGACGCCGGCGTCTTGCGCAACCTCCGGGATGTTTTGGAGATCGAATTCCCGTCACCAGTCACCCACGAAAAATCGGTATGTGCCCCCCCCCCCCCCCGTTTACATGCCCGCTGCCATCACGATTACCTCAAGGAGTGTGTGTGTACATCTCTGAGCATGGAGACTCCTGTTGGAGCTGGAGTCATCAGGGGGCGGGCCAACACTATATTACCTTTCTTTTCTTTTCCATATTTTACATTCTCTCTCTTTCTGTGTTTATTTTTAAATTTTTTGGGGGCACAAATTCTTTTTAATTGGGTTGTTTACAGACGAGATCATTGGAATAACAAAGATGGCAGAATCCTGTGCGCTATCAAATCGCTTTTATCCCGCGGGCATTTATCTTTCTCTCTTTATTTCAACACTCGTTTCCCCCCCCTCCTCCTCCTCCTCCTCTCCGTGGATGGGTGAGAAGGTCGTCGTGTTCATCCGCCGTCGCCGCGGTGATTAATGCCTCGGCTTCATTAACATTCAGGAGTGCAAAAAAAAAAGAAGAAAAGTTGAGTTGACCAGATGTTGATTTATTTATTTTTTACCTGCCACCCTCTCCCTTAATGGAAACAACAACAACAACCAGGAGCTTCTCATTACGCCCAAAGAATGCAAACGAGAGCAGAGAAAGTTGGGCCGGCCGAGCTTCAACGCAAAGTGGTTACAAGTCTTGCGCTGAGTGTGTGTGTGTGTCTGTGTGTGTGTGTGTGTGTGTGTGTGTAGAGCTTCAGCATCGAGTGTGGGATCTGTTACTCCTATCGCCTTGAAGCTGCCATCCCGGATCAGGTGTGCAATGACCCCCGCTGTGGCCAGCCCTTCCACCAGGCCTGTCTGTATGAGGTATGGAGACACACACACCTACACACACACACACACACACACACACACAACCGTACTGAGGTCTAGTCTCTGATGAGGTCTACGTAGTCTCTGCTACGTCCAGACGTTCTGAGCTCCACTTGAAAAGCTTTGATGTGTCTGATGATTATATATAATATATATATAATAATTAATATTATATATATAATTATATAATATATTAGGGATGCACCGATCTGATCGGCGCCGATCCATATCGGCCGATATTCCCATTATCGGTTTTGATCGGCGTTCTCAAAACGGCCGATCAGATGACGTAACATCTGCGAGAACTATCAGACGTTTCAATCGCGCACCAAGCGGAGACGATGCGCCCGGCGAGGGCCGCAGAGTGAGAGGTCAGAGGTCAGAGGGGATCCTCACCACCGAGCGGCGTCCCCGTCCCCCGAGTTGAATCTCTGGGTCGACTCAGCCGACTCTCACATGTCTGAGCCCCTAGAGACTGATGCTCACGGTAAACACATTCCATCGGGAGCGCGCGAGGGTTTTGATAAAGTTAGCGGAAGGATTTAAGTGACAACATCCGGTTTTGCAAAGTTAGCGGAAAGAACCACGTGAAACAACATCCGTTTTTCAAAATAAGATGTCGACAAATCATCCACTAGCATATAAAAGTAAACAATGAACTGATTTTGTATCTTTAGAGATAGTTTCTGAGATTTAGCTTAAATTATGCTCACATTAAAACATTTTTACTGCACCAAGGAAGAGTTTATAAAAATAAGTCAGACTTTTGTATGTTAAACAAAGTCCTGTAAATAGATTTCCCCAAGAGTTCCAGGAAATGAATAATGCAGACATGTTCCATACATATCTGGAATCCCCTACAATAGCAATCAAACAATTTTAATGTATCAATTAGGACATTTTTCAAAGTAAAAGTCCTAAATGTTTAAAGAAATCTGTAATTTCTTAAATGTTTGAGGTGCTTTATATATGTATTTCCTCATAGCAATAATGCTACACAATAAATAGAATGCTTCAATCAACACCGTGATCGGTATTATCGGATCGGCAGATACTGATTTCAGTGATCGGTGATCGGCACCAAAAACCTGATCGGTGCATCTCCATAATATATATAATGATATATTATATAATATAGATATATTATATATAATATATTAATTATATATATAATATATTAATTATATAATATATATATATTATATATGTATATATATAATATATTAATTATATATAAATAAATAAAAGTATGCAGCGAGAAGTTGTTTGAAACGAGCGCCGCGACCACTCGAGACACGCGTCACATCCACAGCAACCATTTCATGAAGTGCTCTTCTTCCTCCTCTTCTTCCTCAGTGGCTGCGGGCGCTGCCCTCCAGCCGCCAGAGCTTCAGCATCGTCTTCGGAGAGTGTCCTTACTGCAGCAAGGTGCGTGTGACCCCCTCCTCCACCCCCCCGCCACACCCTCCTCCATACATCCGTGAACCTTCAGAGACGGGGGTCATCATTTTTTTTTTTAAAGACATTTGAAATCTGTTTAATAAGCCGAGTGGAAAGCGAGGATTCTCTCTCTCTCTCCTTCCCTTCCAGCCCATCACGGTAAAGATGGTGGCGCAGCAGTCCTGAGGCGGGATTTTAAAAGAGTGCACTTTGGCAAACCGCCAGGAAAAGGAAGACGGCCACGACGACCAACCAGGACGCCGGAGCGCCGCTCCATAAGGGGCCGACTTCCTGTCCCGGGCCGGTCAAGCCGCCCTGTCTGTGCTCCCAGCGGAGGCGGTCATCGCCGTAGCGACGAGGAGTCGACAGGTGGTCCTTGTCCTCATTGCGGGGGGGGGGGCCGCGTCGGCTCGGCGGGGCGGTCCCGTCTCTTCGAGGTCTCGGCGAGGCCGTCGGATTTCCCGCCGCTGCGTTTAGTTTTCTGTCGGAGAAGTTATCGGAGCTGAAGAGTTATGAATATTAAATACTTCTCCGTAAACTTCTTGAACTCCAGTCACGACATAAAGTCTGAAGCTTTTTCTGGTTTGCTGCTTTTTTTTTTTTCATCCTCTAAAAACAAAAAAGTTTCACATAAATCAAACTCGAGGAGCTGGCTGCTCACAACTGTTTGGGCGGCGCTCCGGGGCGGCCAATCGGAGGGCCTCTCAGATAGCATGCGGGGATGGGTTTGGGCCTAGCCTCTTCCTCCTCCTCTTGATCACTGTCATCTTCTCCATAAGCCACCGCAGCTCTCGGCCTCAATGACCTGCTGACTTCTTCCTTCTGTGAGCAAGAAATAAAAAACATCTGATTATTGATTCATGAATGTTTGACTGGATTATTGATCAACGATAAATGTGCTCCGACGTCTTTTCTGGCTGTTTTTAACATACTGTATTATGACCTATTGACATGCTATTATGGGACATTTTATCGTCATACTCTAGAGCTTTAAGTTGAAATATTTAAACTTTGCTAAAATATTCGCCGAGTCGCGAGAGCCAATCGGCGTCGAGCTGCTCCTCCGTTGGTGAATCTAACTGCTGCTCTAGTGGAGCTGAAGAGACATTCAGACGTAGAGGTGAAGGTCACCGAGCTGTGAGCCTACGGGTGATGTCATGGATAAATATATATATATATATTAATGTTATGAACCCAAACACGAGGGCGCTACATGTTCACACGTTTGTGGGACGTCCTCAACACGTATGAAGCAGAACTAGTGGTGAGTTCTTCATGCTGGAGGAAGGAGATAACTGTTTCCACGGAGATAAGCCCCGCCCCCTCCGAGGCAAGAATAGTCACGCGAGTAAAGCGTTCCAAATATTCCCACCGCTGTTGGTGTGAACGCGGCTTCGGACGTTACCGGTTGCGTCGGCGGTTTCGGGAGGACCGGCCCTCTTCTGCGGTGAGCGCGCACCGGTTTGGACTTCCCCGTCTCCTCTTCATCTTCATCCTCCTCATCTGGCTCCGTGGCCACAGCCTTGGCTTCGGGGGACCCTCTGGCCGTCTGTGGAGGCAGCGATGGATGAAATCCTCAACAACAGACGCCCCCTTCAGGTGGGAGGTGAGGTTACACCAGCTTTACATTTTTGGTTGGTTTCGACTATTTCCCTCTTAGAATGAAGCGTTGCCTCGCTGCATCACCACGAGCGTCGGTGAGATAATAAAACGTTCATCCAACGACTCGGCGCCGATCGGCCGCTTCATCTCCGCTGACATTTACTCTCGCCGGTAAACGGCCACTTCAGTTTGTAGGGATCGAACCGGCCGGCCCTCTAGCCGGAGAATTAAAACGGCGCGAGGCGGCGAGAGGAGATGGGGAGCGTAATTGGAGCGGCGCCGTCCAGAGTGTGTCGATGACCTCCTCAAATTGAGCCATTGAGGAGGCCGAGAGGTCAAGAGGTGATTCTGGTGGGTTTGAGGGGGAATCAGACAGTCCTCCTCCAGCTTCAGGCCTGGTTGACATACTCATTGGGGGGGGGGAGGAGTTAGAGGGGGGGGGGTTAACCCTCCCTGGTACTGCCTGTCAGGTTTCTCCACTCAAGAGATTCGACAGAGGAAACGGGCGTCTTTGTTGCTGTATATATATATATATTTATACACACAAATATAAATATATATATACAAATATAAATAGATGCAAATATAAAAAAATATATATAAAAATATATATATGCATTTATATATATATAATGCTTATATATAAAAACAAAATATCATGCATTCTGGATTCATTACAAATCAACTGAAATATTGCAAGCCTTTTATTCTTTTAATATTGCTGATTATTAGAAAATTATTAAGAAAACTCTAAAATCCTATCTCATAAAATTTGAATATTTCCTCAGACCAAGTAAAAAAAGATTTATAACAGCAAAGTGTTTGTCAAGACTCAGGAAACCCTTGCAGGTGTTTCGAGTTAATTAGACAATTCAAGTGATTTGTTTAATACCCTACTAGTATACTTTTTCATGATATTCTAATATTTAGAAATAGGATATTTGAGTTTTCTTAAGCTGTAAGCCATAATCAGCAATATTAAAAGAATAAAAGGCTTGCAATATTTCAGTTGATTTGTAATGAATCCAGAATGCATGACATTTTTGTTTTTTTAATTGCATTACAGAAAATAAAGAACTTTATCACAATATTCTAATTTTCTGAGACAGTCCTGTATACATACACACATATATACATACATACATACATATAATATATACACACACACATATATATTCGTTGACCGTCACCTTCTCCCCGGTGGGGGGGTCTCGTCTCCGGGCGCCGGGCGCCCCTGAGGTTTCCCGCGGCGTGGAGAAGTCGAGTCTTCCCGTGACGCCGCCGGCCAGCAGCCGCCTGAGATGCGGGTAGTTCGGCTCGTCCTCGTAGTCCAGAGTCTTCACGTAGAGGAGGAACGCCGCCACCTCGTCTGGGGGCGGGGCCACAAGGGAGAGGAAAGTTAGCGTCCAGGAGGCCGAACCCCCGCCGGACGGTTCGGGGCGCCGAGGGAAGAGGAGAGGACTCAGTCCTGGGACGCTCAAGTCACGCAGCAGGAAGAACCGGAAGAACCTGAAGGTCTCACGGTCCAGATAATACCTGTGCTGGCTCCTCCCACCGCCAGGTGCTGGACCGAGTCGGGCAGATCGTCCATCAGTCTGAGGGCAGAAGAGACGATGAGACACATCAGTGTTAAAGGCCTCTACACTTTTAATCCTTGTCATTTTTTAGCATTGCAACACAAAATTCTCTCAAATTCCACTTCTTCCGAAGGGACAGGTCATGTTTCTATCGGTAATAAACGTGGTGATGTTGCGGCGGTGACCAGTACCGACCGGGCCTTGGCCTCTTGGACCTGCGCGGGGCTCCTGGTCAGGTGGTCCCAGGGCAGAGCGCCACACGACCAGCCGAGCAGACAGAAGCCCAACATCTGGAGGTCGCCACGTCTGGACGGAGCTACGGGACACGGAGTCAGAGAAGAGAAGTGATTATCATTTCTCGTTTGTTACAAGTGCATAAAACGACAACAGATGAATAACATTTACATAACAGCAAAACAACAAACTATACGAACAGTCAGACAAGGACCGAAACACACGGACAGAAATCAGACATCATAAGTCAACATAACTCATAAATATATATTTATATATAATTACATTTATATATATACAATTATAAATACACATATAATTATATATATATCATTTGATATATAAGATTATATATATTTAGAATTATTTATAAATATATATATTAATAATTTTATTTATATAATAATATTCTGTATATATACACACGCATTTGTATATATATATATATACACACACACATTTGTATGTATATTATATAACTATGAATGTATATGTATAATTATATAGATATATAATTTTATGTATAAGATTATATATATATAACTATGATTGTATACATATTATATATATATAATTATATAAATATTTATATCTAAATAATTATATGTATATATATAATTTGATATATAAAATGATATATATAATTTTATGTATAATTTTATATATATATATAACTTTGAATGTATAATTATTATATAGATATATACTTTTATGTATAAGATTATATATATATAACTATGAATGTATACATATAATTATATATACATAATTATATATAAATATATGTACATATAATTATATCTCAATAATTCTATGTATATAAATAATTTTCTATACAAACAATTATAAATATATATAAAATAATATATCTATAATTATGCTACCACAACACATGGGAATCTCTGTGTGGGAGTTTTTTGTGGAGGTGGAAAAATGTATGGAATAAAAAAGACTTTTTTTATTATATTAATGTTTGTCTCCGTTTCTGCTGCAGCTTATTTTTGCTATGAAAGCGAAGCGGTGACAACTTCTTCTTCCGCGTGAAGTCCGATCTACAGCTCTTAATAATTAAATACCGAGCCCCGTCATCAGCCGTGTGCCTGCAGACGTCCCCCGAGGGTCCGAAGGCTTTCCACAAAGTCTTAACTAAAAACAATTTCGGGGGATTTCGATCCGGAGGGGGCAGGTGTAACAGAATGTAATATTAAGGAATTAAAGGAGACATGAGAGAAACTGCGTCTGATTGACTGAGATTTCCTTGGGAGTGTGTTTGCATCTGATTGGCGGGGGGGGGGGGGGGGGGTCTACATTAACGCGTGGGGTCCATCAATACTTGTCCACCAAGTCCATCCGGAGGGGTCGAGCCCGGGGACTCCCAGCCGCTCGATACTGTAACGGCTGCCACGCGTCTCTGGAGAAATTACCAATCGACTGGCTCCATCAGAGGGGGAGAAAATGTCCACGGCCGGCATTGATCCCCCCCCCCCCCCCCAACCTAGCCAATCGGCTGGTTCTACAGAAGACGCGTGGTCACTGCCACACAGAACCAGATTACACGGGATGTAGGGAGAGTTAATCTGATTACGCCGTACGAAATTTGTATTCATTTCAATTTCTTTTGTTTTCTTTTCGTGGTCACAGAGCTGGGGGGGGGCAGACGATGGCGAGGAACCTCTTCGAGGGAATACATGTTGCGTTGTGTCCCCGAATGAACAACTTTTACCAAGGAACGCCAGGTGGGCGCGGAGGATCGATCATGAGGAAGATGAGAGGAGGAGAGGCGGTTAAAGACTGGATGTGGACACAAAGTGTGTCGGATGGCCCTCGGCGAGGAGCGGCGGCGGCCATCGGGCACCTCGAGGGCAGAAAGACCTCGAGCGTCCTGGGGGGGTGGGAGACGAGACGCGTGGCCGTGTCACGGCGTTCATGCTCCATCACAAAGTGTGAGCTCAGAAAACACCGATGAAGACATCAGTGCACATGCAGCGGGAAGACAGAGGGGGAAGAACCTCCGGTTGAAGGGATTACAATACTATTTTTATATATATATACACACACATATATATTAAAATATAATTATATATATATACAAAAATATTTTTTTATATATGTATATAAATATACATACAAATTTTTGACACATATATATATTTTATATATATATATATATATATATATATATATATATGTATTTTAATATATAAATATATTTATATATATATATTTTAAAATATTGATTATATATATATACATATATATAAACAAACACACATATATATATATATTAAATAAAGAAATAAAATTAAAAAATATATATAAATGAGTATAAACCTTAAAAGAGACAATAGTTTGATAAAAGAATAAATATGTATATACATTTATTATTTTAATCAAACTGTGTAAATAAACAAGCGAATATAACAAATTCCATGATTTTTCCAAAACATTTGGGATTACATTTTTTTTAATTCCAGGACTTTTCCAGGTTTTCCATGACCGTACGAACCCCGACTGCACGGAGCCCGTTAGCAAGGAGAATAAAGATGACAAATCCGTGATGAAGATGTAAAATGTAAAAAAGAAGAAGTGTTGCAACTCCCTGAGCGCCGGCCTTTGTGCGCGCTCTGGGCGCCGTACCAAAGCTTGACACTGGGGGGCGCTGTGTGCGACGCGGGGCGGTGCGGAGGGCGTCGCGTGCACCTCATCAGCTCTCGAAGGACGTTCGACAAAAGAAACGCACACGACCGGGTACGCACGCGGCGCTCGCTCGTCTCTAGACGCGTGGGGGGGGCTTTAATTATCTCCCATTGTTATTCAGATTCCCCCCAGAGCGCGGCGTCACACTCTTCACCCCCTGCGCGTCGCCTTGGAGGCGGTCTCCTGTCCGCCGGACGCCCAACCGAATGCCGCTAATTACACCGTTTAGCCGGCGGTTCAGAGGCCGCCGCTCGGCAGCTGCGTTGGTCCACGACCTCGCCATGGCAACCCGTCTACATCCTTTGGCGGGGAACGCCGGCGTCGGAGGAGGAGAAGTAAATACACGAGTAAATATCTTAAATGACTGAATAAACATTTATACAGATGTTTATTCTTTTAATCAAACTCAACGTAACGAACATGTGAATAAAACAATAAATCACATTTACAGGACTTTTCCAAAACTTTTGGAAATGTAATTTTTTCCTCAGACTTTTTTTCAGGCCTGGAAATCTCCATTTTAAAATGCCACGTTGTTCCATGACGGAACCCTGAATGAAGCTTTAAAGCATTATGGATACGAATCAGTGCAGAACTGCAGAGACGACAAGAGAGGGGAAAACAGTCTGAGGATGTTGCTATTGCACCCTGACACTCTCTCACTCCCTCTCTCTCTTTCACTCCCTCTCTCCCTCTCTCTCACTCCCTCTCCTTCTCTCCCCCACTCCCTCTCACTATCTCTTACCCTCTCCCACACTTCCACTCCCTCTCCTTCTCCCTCTCCCACTCTCTCCCACACTTCCTCTCCCTCCCTCTACCTCTACTCTTCAAAAACAATATTAAAATTGACACAACTTCCATTTGACAGTTTCTGCTGACGGGACATGTCTCTCTGTCTCTCTTTCTCTCTTTCTCTCTCTCTCTTCTTCTTTTTCTTCTTCTGCCCATCGATCCACCGCCGCGCGGAGATTAGGCCGTCAGAGCCGGAGCTAACTCGCAAAATCGAACTGGAGGGGGGAGGGGAGTTGGGGGCGGAGCCACTGGAGGTTATCTGTGGCCCGGGACCTACCCCCCCCCCCCTCTCTCCTCCCCCCCCTCTCTCTCTGCACCAGAACATCAGAGCACTTAATTAACGGGGCGGATGAATACACGATGCAGGTTACGACTCCGGCTAATTGGGGAATTGTTAAACAGAGACGGGCGCCGGTGGAAGTCAGCAGGGAGGGCCGCGGACGCAGCATCGATCGGCCAATGAGGAGAGAGGGAGCATGTAGGCAATTTGCCAGTTAATGTGTTCCCAATATCAGCCGGGAGGGGGGGGGGGGGCTTTACATGTATTGACCAAAACAAAGACTGCAGAGGACGGAGAGAAGACCTCAGAGCCGGTGAGTCCCGGCTCGTCTTCTGAGAGCGAATGTTGGGGAACGATTACAGTCGCCGACATTTCTTTCAAATAAATACGATATATTTGTATTTAAGAGACGTTCCTCCGATTCCAAGACAAGCATCGGCGGTGCGTCCGGTACGCCACGACTTAAAGTCACCGAGCGTCCTCGTCTTCTGGAACGTGATTTATTTATGGGTCATTTGGTCGAAGGAGTCGAGTGACCGGCCGGCGGATCGGCCGAGTGTTCCCCGCCTGAAGGTTCCTCTACTTACCGACCCCCCTGTGGGCATCCAGGCTGGTGTACTCGATGGTCCCATTGTGGCCCTTCTTGGGGTTCTCCTTGTATTCCTTGTGGACTCCTTTTGGACAGTATCTGTAGGACAAGCCGTAGTCTGCCAGATAGACCTAAGACACACACACACACACACACACACACAGTTATTCAACAAATGGATATATCTATAAATTGCACGTAGGCCGTGATTGCGTTTTATACATATACAAATGTGTATTCTATAGTTTGCATACAAGGACACATAAATGTCATGCATAAATAAATGAAAAAATACATGTTGACACATAAATAGACGACGAAATACAGAAATGTAGAAATAGATTTATTTAATGATGTCGTTTCGGTATAACTTATATTTATTTACTCCTGTATATATTTATACATTTATTTATTTATTCCTGTATTTATTTATTCCTATATTTATTTATTTATATTTATTTAAGCATCTATTTATTTATTCCTGTATTTATTTATACATTCATTTATTCCTGTATTTATTTATACATTTAATATTCCTGTATTTATTTATTTCTGTACGATTACATTTATGTAAGCATATATTTATCTATTCCTGTATGTATTCATACATTTATTGAAGCATTTATTTATTCCTGTATTTAATTATACATTTATTTAAGCATTTATTTATTTACTCCTGTATTTGTTCATACATTTATTGAAGCATTTATTTATTCCTGTATTTAATTATACATTTATTTAAGCATTTATTTATTTATTCCTGTATTTATTCGTGCATTTATTTATTTATACGCAAGACATTTTCTGTCCTTAGGCTTATATTTTAAGCATCTTGCTTTTTAAAATCATATTCATTATTTAAAACTCAGCAAAAACGCACTTACGAATATAACATACTTCCATAATATTTCCCAAACTTTTCCAGGCCTGGAAATAACCATTTTTAAATATCCATAACTTGTCCAGGTTTTCCATGACCATAGGAGCCCCGTCTGCAGAATTAGCATCAGGCTCCTGGTAAATCAAGGAGCTAAAAGTTTCTTCTCGCTGTTGTTGCTTCTCCAGAGAAGTCTCGAGGTCTGGAGACAAAAGGTGAACGAGTTCAGTTTCATCTGAAGACAAACCCGACTAAACCTTTGTGCGTTTCCTTCTGCGGTGTCATTACCCGCCGCCGAGTGTTTATTGATGCACGTTGGACGTAATGAATGAAACGCAGAGGAGAGCGAGCGTCTCCTCCTCAGGTAATCATCCGGTGAGGTGTTTGATAGTTATTTATTTGCGCTTCGGAGCGTGACCGCCGTGATCTTCTTCTCTCGTTCACAGCACCGCCGTCTCCCCTCCGTTCAGTCTCTCTCTCTCTTTATTTAAATGAGTCAGGAAGTTGAACACAAAGCCGAACTTCACTTTCAACGTGATCGAACAAACACAAGCGCTCTTTAAAATCGCCGTAAATTTAAACTCGTTTTGAGAACACATTGGTACAGTAGAAGCGGCACAGCTGTGTGTGTGTGTGTGTGTGTGTGATCCTTGCACCTAATCCATAAAGTTACACAAGACCTTTTTGTAGGAGGTGAAATGCCTCGACAAGTGAATTTAGTAACTGCAGTGAGTTCCTCGAACGGCTCTTACAAGCGTTCAAAAGTTTGGGGTCAATTAGAAAAAAGGAAAAACATTTTTTGAATGTCACAGAAAACACTAAATACATCATAAATAGACTCTATGCATAGTTAATGTGTAAATGACTATTCTCTGGTGTGTAATGAAGTCTCTACAGAGGTGTGTAGAGGCCCATCTCCAGTGTTCTATTGGTACATTGTGTTATCGCCTTAGAAGACTAAAGGAGGGGTAGAAAACCCCTAAAAACCATTTTTATGTGAGCGCAGCTGAAAACAGTTAAGCTGCTGAGAGAAGCTATAAAACTGGCCTTCCTTTGAGCCACAAGAAGAACTACATTAATATTTACAATAAAAATCATTATTTCTAACCTATGATGATGATATTGACAATTTTAGATTCATTTTGCAATTAATTTGATAAATAAAAGTGTACGTTTTTCATGGAAAACACCAAATTGTCTGGGTGACTCCAAACTTTTGAAGGCTAGTGAACATGCGAGGTGAACTAGCGCCGCTGACCTGTTCGGGGTCCCTGCAGCCGAGCATGAGGTTGGCGGCTTTGATGTCGGCGTGGACATACTCGTTCTCGTGAACGTACTCCAGCACGTCCAGCTGGCGGGAAAACACAAAGACACACAGAAACAAAGAGGTCGCAGAGATTTAGACGTCAGATGTTCCGTTCGCTTCCTCGTGTGACCCCGACCCGGCTTCCTGCCGCCGCGAGGCGACGAACACGTAGCGCTGAAGACGTTCTCACCAGTCCTCGACCCAGTTGGAGGGCGGTGGCCTTCTTCAGGCGACCTCCGCTGCGCTCGCAGATCTTCTGAAGGTCACGGCCCAGTCGGTCCATGACCATGAAACGGTACCTGAGAGAGGCGAGAGGTCAGAGGTCAGCGTCTCAAACACACCGACGTCCTCCGCTCGCTAAAGTATCTTTTGAAATCGACAAAACATTTGTCTCATGCATCAAAGTTAAAAAGTTACAAGTTATCTCTATTGTCAAATTTCCAATGTTTAAAATGCAGAAAATCGAAAATGTGTTTCTCTCTTTTGTTTGACATAAAAGTGAAATAGCAGTAATAAAGAGATAAAGTAACAAATAAAATTCAAACAGTCAACAACAACAACAAAGAACATTTAGACGACATACATTTGAGAAATAAAGAACTCCAAAAAAGTCTGTCCGAAACAGGGGGTCTCATGGGAGGACACCAAAAGGGGCGTGGCTTCTCCCCTCTCTTCAGATGGGCTGATCCAATCCCAATTAATGCACCCCCCCCACACCTAACCCCCCATTTTAAAAGAGATGGTCTCTTTAAGGACACCTCAATTTCTCCAGTACACAGTATAATTTATCAATGTACTCAGAAAGCAGAAAACAAATAATTGGAGATAAAAAATAAATCATGAAATCATTTTGTTTAACTAGATGTATCTAAATTGTTGACACGTTTTGCAGATATGACAGGCGAACACACTCGTTCCTTCTACAGTGTAAACAAATATTGTTCAGAAACTTCTTCCAGCTGCAAGTCGAACTCTGAACTCGACATTATTTTTGGTAACCTAAACTTTTTTGCCGCTGACCTTCGTACCATTCCCGGTTATTCACTGGAACCGCTCACATTTTAAATAAAAACTGGGAAAATGGGGGAAGTGTTGTCAAACTTTTGACCGGTCGCGTATTCGAAATAAATAAAAAACCCGGGTGCGGGGGAGGGGCAGCGGTCGTGCGTCACGGTCACTTCGCCGTACCCGAGGCCGTCGTGCTCGGCGAGTCCCGCTCCCCAGTACGTCGGGATTCCCAGGAAGTCCAGTTTCCTGCTTCGCCTCCATTTCTCCACTAGAAAAACAAGACGAGAAATTATTAATTTTCACATTTAATGTCGACCCCTCGTGCTTTGTTCTGACGATCAGTCGGAAAGGGATGAAAGTCGACGGGAAGAACTTGTGATGTTACTCGTTACGACGACAACAGGGTCCAAATCATCCCTCGACTCAAACCGACACCCCCTGACTTTACCAAAAAAAAGAAGAGGCAAGTTTTGACCCAGGATACTGATTTGTCCTTCTAAGTGTAATCATGCATGCAGATATCAATCTTAAGTGTTGAGACACACACACACAGACACACACACACACACACACACGGGCCTGGCTCAGGCGCTCGATGGCGGCCAGCCTGACTGGCTCTCCACCAGGCCGGCAGGTGGTCAGGGGGCTCGGCGGCGGCGGCGGGCATCATTACGTGTGAGTGGCTCCCTCACGCCGGCGTTTGGAGAGCTCAGACAAGCGGAGGAGAGTAAAGGAGGGGGAGGGGGGGGGGGAACCGCCACTGAGGTGCATGTTTGCTTTGGCTTATGTTATTAATTACTGTGCTGCAGGGGCGGGGCAAAGCCTCCGCGCCTGCGACCACTTCATCAGTCAGACGCGCTCGTGCTCCGGCGAGCAGCTGGGACTGTGGACGGGCGGCGGCGCCACTCACTGCTCTCCGGCTTGGCTGCCCTCTGGTAGAACTTGAGCTCCGAGAACAGGGGGCCGTTCTCCTTGAACTCCTGCAACGCGTTATTAACGGTTTCATTAGCACACATCAGAGATTAGGCTTGTGGGATGATGATGATAATAATAATAATAATAAGCGTCAAGCTACGCGAGTCAATAAAACCGGTTGTGGATGAACAGTAAAAAGAGAAGAAGGCGACCTCATCCCTGGCGTGCATATAAGTATACAACACATTTCCAAAACTTTTTTTTCAGGACTTTTCCAGGCCTGGAAATAACCATTTTACAAATTCCATGACTTCTCCAGGCTGTCCGTGTCGTACGGACCCCGCTATGTGATCTCCTGTGTGCAGCCCAGACGAACTCACCACTTTTATGACGAAGCTCGTGTCCGCGGCGACGGGTCTGTCCACGTCGCTGGAGGCTTTGAGACAAAGTTGTGATACAGTATATTACGTTTTAACTACTTCAAGCTCATTGGATTGTTTTTTTGTTTTTTTGTGTAACTGTAACCAGAACCAGGAAGAAACAAACCACTGTATTGAGCACGAATAGTTTTATAAATGTTGAGTTATTACCTTCGCATTGAAAATGCGGAAGGTTATGTTTTGATCGGCGTGTATTTATTTATTTGTATGCGTGTTACTCGAATAACTCAAAAAGTATTAAACTGGACCGCATGCAATTTGGTGTGATGATTGGTTATTATCCGGGGACCATTTGGTTAGATTTTGGGATCGATCGGGTCAAAGGTCAAGGTTAAAGTCATGAAAAGGTCAAAATCTTCTTTCTATCCAATTGGCATGCAACTAATGCCAAAATGTTCATAATTCAATGCCCAATCTTGTGATTTGCGAAGGTATGCGCTCTACCGAGTGCCCATTCTAGTTTGCTAAGTGCAATGGTCTGATTCTTGGAAAGCTGCTTTTACAACCATGAGAAACACTAATCAATCAGAGAAGTGTCTCCCAGAAAGGGAGGGGCTTATTCTGCCCGTCCGCATATACATCTTAATGTGTGTGTGTGTGTGTGTGTGTGTGTGTGTGTGTGTTACCAAGATAGATGAGCCCGCAGCCCCCTTGACCAATCATCTTCCCCAGCCTCCAGTCCTTCTTCTCACTGTCGGTCAGGATGAAGCCCTCTGGGAGCGGTTTGGGGAGCGCCCTTTTTTTGGGGGGTGCCATGACAACGGAGAACGTTTCAGAAAGTATCTGTAAGAAAAAAGAACAACAATTATATATATTTATTGATATGGGGGGGAATGCAAATCAGGTTAATGTTACATTTTGTGATCTCAAACCACTGAGACAAAATTATCTCACTCTAAAAATTGGCATTGCCATGTACCATAATACACATGTTAATGGGAAACAATTGTTGCTTATATGACGTAAATGTGTCTCCTCTTTGTGTCGAGGCCTGCATTCAGGATACATCTTCAACCCGTGGCCTGTCGGGTTTCATGGAATTAAGACAGTATTCTTAATAAATCATTGAAAGCAGTATAAAAGAGGTGATAAACAGTTTATTTCTGAACACTTTGTTTCCGGTTTATATCCAACATCGTGCATAAAGGCCTGAACTGTGCACAACCACCACCTCTGATGTTTAAAAGCCTATATAGTCCGATACAAAATACATATGTTCATGTTTATAAAGATTTAGTTGTATCAGTTTGTATTGAACACATGAAACGAGCTTACATCACGGCTTTATTTTGCTGTATAAAGTATTTTTGTAAGTACCGCCATCATCCTCTTCAAAATTTAGCCCCGCCTCCCAGAAGGGTGACGTCATATCACAACACCTGACTGACAGCTAGCGATAGCAACGTTAGCTAGCGTCTTAACTTAAAGAGGCGCTGTCCGCTGAAATACGTACCGAGCTCCGGGGAGGGGGGGGGGGGGGGTGAAGCCGGACAGACACGCCGTCAGTGGAGCCTCTTGTTCGGACGGGTGTCGACAGGCTGGCGAAGTTATTAAAACTTTATAGCCACCGTCCGCTCCGCTGTTTCTCGACTGAAACGAAACCTCTTTACTTCCTGGATGTTGTCCCGCCCTCTGCGCCGCACAGCCAATGACATGCAAGAGAAGTGAATCCTTACGCCGCACAGCCAATGAAATGCCAGAGAAATATTTCCCGACAACTCAACAGCCAATCCGGAAACAGTAGAAGCGGGTGTATGTAATAATAGGTGAACTCGTGAAAATTCACAGCATGTGATTTGTTATCTGAGGAACACGATGCTAAACCTGGGTTATCATGATTTTTATTCAGAATCTAATACCAGATTTATATTATACGGGTAGTAAACCCTATTGCCATAAAGAGAGATCAAATAATTGTATATTGGGGGGTCTGTATATCCATTGTTTCTGACAGTTCATAGATTGGTTCAATCAGAAAGAGATTTTTCTCTGTAGTTTTCTGCATTCAGTATATGACACTATAACACAAGAGACGGAATTTCAGGGTCATCGTGATACTTTATGCTTATTTGGACTCAATCACTGAGATAAAGATGAACTAGTTCCGTGTCAAATATACCATTCAATGAAAAAAATTATGATAATGATATATATATATGCAAAGAATGGAGAGATGTCGATAGTTATTTCCTGAATTCCGAATTCGCTCGTTTACTGGAGACAGTTTTATAAGTTTCCTTTCATTTGCCTCAAGTAACGTTAAATGTTAGCAGGTAATAATCGTTAATAACTACAGATAACCACATCCTGTAACTACCTGGACTCGTTTACTTTGAGCTAACTTCATTGGCTGTAATCCTGGCTGTCGTTCACGAGGGGTAACTTTGCAGAAGCCCCCCCAAAATAGGCCTAACGACGCCCCCCGCTGAGGACGCTGACCTTTTTAACATGCGTTACGTCAAATCCCATTCATCGACCGGCGTAGAATCATCACGACCACTGATGTAACGGGTTCTCTCAGCGCCATGATCCCTATATTCAGTCAAGTGGACACAGTTGTGTGCAGAGACGGCGTTGAGTTAGCAGCTTCGAGAGCATTGAGGCAGCTCTGAAAAGGCACGATTTAACCTGTTGCGGTGGAATTATTTTCATAAAGGAATACATGTACCAAACGTCAATAAACCCCTCAAAGAAATGTCTCAAATCTCAACTAAGCTGCAGAGACTGTGCTTTTTTTTTAATCGATCCATGTCATTTTGTTCTCCGAGCTCAATAAATACTGTTTACATCCAGGCTGCGTCCTTCACTCGCAGTATGAAGTCCGCCCATGCATAGACACATGTATTCATCCCTGTCATTATTCAGTAATATTCCAAATTAAATGTTTCATTTTAAGGCCTCATTATTGCTGTGGTTTCCCCGCCATTGGAGCGGCGGGGTCGCCGCGCTTCACGGAGCGGTTCATTGTCACGAAACAAACTCATTAGTAGGTTGTAACATCTTAAAATGCTCTAAATGCTTCGTCTCTTCAGAGGACTTTACAATTTGTTCCGGGTGAATTTTTACGTGTTTCTGAATTTGTTTGTCAGGGAACTTCAGTTTTATTAAGATACCCTGCTCTGTATCAGCCTTGTAAAATCTGGGCGTCCCTAATACCTTCCATCCTGTCCATCAAAGACACGCGATTACCTTTTCTTCAAGAAATCTAAGAAAGATATCCTGTGCTTTTATTTTGAAAGTTTCAAATTAAATGGATTCATGTTATAATATTAGAGAAATCTTCTTATGTAGCATATTTCTACACTCGAATAAACAATAATCAAATGCAAAGAGGTTTATTTAACAATATGTCGGGGAGTAGTTTACACCGTGTTACAGTTTTAACCCTTTAAAGGGGCGGGGCCATGATGCTGATGTGGCCCACGGTGAACAGGAGTTTGACACCCCTGCTTCTAACAACGCCGGATTCTGACGCGGGATTGGTGGGCGCTCAAAAAAAACTTGAATACTACTTCCTCGCGCGAATCGATAGCAGTTTGTTTTCGGGGATTGAGTCGTCGCCGCGGTGACCCAGCTTGATCTCCGTTTTGCCGTACAACACGGTCAATACCGCAGCAAGCTAGTGAACACGGGCGCCGGGAACGTAGAAAGAGAAGAAGAAGAAGATGAAGAAGAAGAAGAAGAAGAAGAAGAAGAAGAAGAAGAAGAAGAAGAAGAAGAAGAAGAAAAAAACGCCCCAGCGGTGGACACAAAACACACGCATTGTTTCCTCTTCACTCGTTTCCCTCCCAATCAAGCGTGTTTTATTCCGATGAAAGGAGAGGAGGAGGGGGGAGGAGGGGGGGGGAATAATGCCCTTCTCTCGCTGTTCCCGTTCGCCGTGCACCTGCAGTGAGCCCATCGATCTCCGGGCGCCCTGAGGGCCTCATTTAAGACTCAAGGATTCTGCGTTGAAAAGAAGATTTTTTTTTTTTAAACATCTCCGTTTGAACGTCACAAAAACAGAAAAATCATACGGGAAAAAAATGGGGGGGTGGGGGGGAGTCGGTCTGCTTTGGAGTGAAGATGAGCTCTAAGTCGTGTCTGTCTGAAGATGGGAACAACAGCAACAATGAATGTGGCCTAATAGTTGCACCTTATAACCCGTCTGGATACCTGCTATTCGCAGAGATCATATCTAATTGGCAAACACTTAAAGGTGCCCAGCAGTGATCCCACATGTCAAAATCAACTGTATATACCAACTGATCTGAAAAATAGTGTGAAAAAATAACAACCATCTCATCAGGGGCCTTTTCAGCTAGGGGGCTCTGATGATTTACATATATATGTATATATATATATATGTATATATATATATATAAAGCTGGCATTATAAACTGTATGTGCTGCATGGGTATTTACCAATACCAATGGTTTCCAGGACTTCAAACCAAATTTCCATGACCAAAAATGTTGTGAAATCTCTTTGTATACATGAGACAATAGTTTGATTAAAAGAATAAACATTTATATAAATGATTATTCTTTTAATCAAACTATTGTCTCTCATTCATTTACATAAATATTTTTTCTTTTAATCAAACTGCGTAAATGAACGTATGAATATAACATAATTTTTCTGACTTTTCCAAAACTTTTGCGATTACATTTTTTTAAGGACTTTTCCAGGCCTGCAAATAATCATTTTTTGAATTCAATGACTTTTCCAGGTTTTCCATGACCCTATACGCCCTGGCTTTAGAGCGTTTAGTCGGGGTGTTTTCTTAGTTTGTAGAGGTGGTTTCCTCTGCAACGTATTTTCCTAAATGTCGAACTATAAGAGACGTTTCTGTCCAGTAGGGATGCCAAATGTACCAAATGTACCAAATGTATCAAACGTATCAAACGAACAGCCCGATCCATCCAAAAGTCACAGGTGTTAACTTCATTGATACTGTAACCTCTCTCTGTGATCTGGGGTGTTTAACCCTGGCCTCCCTCTATCTATCCACCATGTTGTCTTCTCTCTTTTCACCCCCCCCCCCCCTCCTCTCCCACTCTGACACCTCTCACCCGAGAGGGTAATTGCTCCGTGAGCCCGTTGCCCGGCCGAGCGGCGCAGCCCCCCCCCCCTCATCTCGCCGCCTCTCGTCCGCCCGGCCTCCGTGACACCAATCTCGGCGAGGGCGCAACACCATTTTGTGTAACCGGCCCTCGTGATGGAGATGGCATAATTGTCCTAATTAGGGGGGGGGGGGCATGACCCACACCGGCCATATGGCGGGAGGCTGATAATGAGCCAGTTAATGTGCCGCGTCCATCAGCGAGAAAACACTCAGTGTGGACGTTGTGTCGAAAAAGATGAAGCGGGTTTTTTTTACTCTCTTTTTCCCCCCGCTTGCTCGTTTATACATTTTGGCTCCAATAATAAATTAATAAAAAACACAAAATTCCCTTAAAAATTTATTTGATTACACTTACAGCAGTCAGTCATGTCGGCACATTAGAGGGATACCCCCCCCCCCCCTCCCCGTCATAAACCAAGTTTCATTTAATGAATCATTTGTTCCCAGCCTGGTCTCGCAGCTCCCATCATGCATCTGTGTCACCATTTCATGTTGTGACTCGGTTCCGTTTATGAATACGAGACATATCGCCAGTTCAAATGAAACTAATACAAATCTAATGGCCAGTAATGAGATGCTGTTTCGCCATTATTGGACGTGGGCTGTGTGTGTGTGTGTGTGTGTTCTCAATGCTGTGTATGATTTGATGCTAATAAAACCATACTTTCTGCTCCAGGGAGCAAGCACTGACCAGGATTCAGATTAGGCCTTAATGGCTTCCAGGCCTGAGGCTAAATTGAAATGTAAAACCCCAAACCAAACATCATTTGGTCCTCACGTTTCTCGATGTGGCCCAGCGAGGGGGAATTGGAGACACGTTTAACTGTAATTTGCTCGGTGTGTGCATTGAGGACGCCGTCTACGTGAACAAAGACGCTCGTGCCGGCTTTGCGTTGCGATGCCGCGGCCGGCTCGCTTCCGTTAATCTGCGCCCACTCGGCGGCCTCCTCCCGATAGTTTAAGCGCTCGTGAATTATTTTTCCTCCGGTGTGTGCGATCCAAGGCAAAAGACTTGGAGAAAATACTGGATTCTCCATTCCTATGGAAACCTAAATGAGATACGTTTGACTCTTTTGTGTTTTATTGGTAGTAGAAGCAATATGTGAAAAATCTATAGAAGTGTTGCATTGGAGTCAATTCAGCTTAGAGGTGTGTCATAAACAACCAGTATGGATCTATTCTGCAATACAATCATAATGAATCACATCCATCATATCAGATGTGGACTATATACACGACCAATGTTGCCGGCTAATCACTACGCCGGTCAACAGTTCTCAGTCATCCTTCAGCCCAAAGTCACCATTTGAATGTGATGTAGGGCTGCAAATAACGATTATTTTAATAATTGATCAATCTGGAGATGAATTTTTTGATTTATCGGATAAAAAAATATATGATAATTTCCAACCTTTTATTTAAAAACGCTTTACTTGCATGAGTTTACTCGCACCACTATTTGTGGTTTAATCGTGTCATTCGCGTCGGTGAGGGGGCGGGGCTTATCTCAGTTAATTCGCTCCGTAAAAAAACATTTTTCATTACCCGAAGGCCACCCAGTTCTCATTATTCAGTTGATTGCAATCTACAACCTCGCCACTAGATGTCACTAAACCCAACACTCACGTCCTTTAAAATAGAAAATCTCAATTTTTACGAAATGAATACGTCTCAAAGTTGGAAAAGGGAAGGAAAACTATTCTGGAATGTCCCCAGCAGCATTGAGATAGTTCTTTATTCACACCCAAACAGCAGCCACAGCCTCCAAGCATTAAACACTGAATATAAATTATCTTTTTTCGGACAATGATCAATACAAAAGCACCTGAACATTTCTCATCGATGCACACCACCCAGCACGCACGGAAGAAAGAAATATAAAGTTGTTGAAAATCAATTGTCTTATTGGGTGAGTGGAGGTAAGAGCACTGGCCTTTGTTGCGTGTCATATAGAAAGCAGCGTACAAAATTAACTTTTTTCGTACACATTCACGGATTGATGCATTCACGACTTGATGACATCGGCAACACAGAGTCCAGCGTTCATCAGGGAAATAGAGAGCGAGAGAGAAAGAAAGGAGGTCAATAGTACGCACAGAACTCGACCCTGTCTCGCATATATGTTGGATGTGGTTTAAAACTATGGATGGGCCGTTCCCTCCTTCAATGTGGCTTTCTCTGGCGGCTCATGGACACGGGGGGGGGGGGGGCTTTCTTCAACGAAGCAGTCAGACTCTTTGTACTCCCATAGTTGGCTAAAATAATCACCTAAAAAAAAGAAATACGAGTGTTGTACGACTTCACGGCGACACTTCATGATTTAGTTATTTCTTTAATTTAAAAAGTGAATCAAAACTTTTTTGGGCCGTAAAAAGTTTGGTGGAAAATGTTCACCCTCTATCGCAAAGTTATTAGAATACATATGAATATGTTTTGAGGAGTGACTTTGTTTATAGTGTCTCAGATTCAGTTTAGCAGGGTTTAATCGACGGATCATATGATGATGAATACCTTCCGCTGACAAACAGATATCAAAATCCGGTTAGTAGACGGAACTCCTGACGCGGTGGTATTTGTTCATTTTGAAGAATCATATCTCTTGTTTGAACATAAAACTTCATACGTTTGAAGGTCTCCTCAAGCCGCTTATTAACATGATCCTTTATTGGTCTCGGGGGATTTTAAGAGCCCATAAATCAAGCCGTAAACAACACACAGCTAGGCTAATTCTGTGTGAAAGTGATTTTCACCACGCGTCATAGCTTGCGTTCTAATTGTTCCCGAGGGGCTCTTAGAGGACATGATTCAGATTGTAATCGGCACAAAGCAGGTTAGGTCAAAGGAAAGGTGAAGCGATTTAAGACCTCAACCCAGCAAGCAACCTGGTTAACTCGATAACTGAGACCTGTGATATACGGGAGATTTTATTAATGTTTTCCTTATATTATCCAAGTTAAAAGTAACAAACATGAACATTGTGCCATAAGTAATCTGAACACTAGGACCTTCTGGGCCACTTGGCACCTACAGTGCGAGGAACCCTTCGTCCCTCGGCGCTTAAAGCATAAGCTGACCTCTATGGCCCCCCACAGCACTTGAGGACCTTCAATCGTGAGTTGACCACTAGAACTACCGGGGCCTCAGGGTGCTTCAATCATGAGTAGACAACTAGAACTACCACTACCACTAGAACTACCGGGTGCCTTTAGGTGCTTCAATCGTGAGTTGACCACTAGAACTACCGGGGCCTCAGGGTGCTTTAATCGTGAGTTGACCACTAGAACTACCGGGGCCTCAGGGTGCTTTAATCGTGAGTTGACCACTAGAACTACCGGGGCCTCAGGGTGCTTCAAGTGGGAGTTGACCACTAAAACTATACCAAGGCCTCAGGATGCTACTAACATGAGCCGATCACTAGAACTACCGGGGCCTAAGGGTGCTTAAATCATGAGTAGACAACTAGAACTACCACTAGAACTACCGGGTGCCTTTAGGTGCTTCAATCGTGAGTTGACTACTAGAACTACCGGGGCCTCAGGGTGCTTCGAGTGTGAGTTGACCACTAGAACTAACCCTAACCCTAAAATTGGAGAGTCTACACTTGAAAGGGTCTTTTAAAAGTAAAATGAAAGCATGAGCTCTGATCGAGGCCAGTGATTGGGGGAGTAGGAGACATTCGTCACCTTTTGCATGGAGGCTCCACAGGCATAATGAGGGACACCTTTGATGACGCTGTGCATGTGAATAACTGCCGATAATGATCTGCACAAGTATTAAAGACCCACAAAATGTCACTCGTGGGGGAGCATTGGCGCTCCAACCGTAAACACATGACAGATATTGAACTACTATTTCAGATATTTGCCATTTAGATAGTTTGACACTTTTTTCTTCTTCCGAGAGAGCAACTCTTCGCTCTATTATAAAAACATTCAATCCTGCTGATTCGAAAATATGGGCTAAAACTTTCCTGTCCTGAGAACAGCTGATTTGACTTCAAGCTGGTACAATCCGATCAATCCAAAGTCTTGAGTCCTTGTGTTAGAGAGGGGTTTGTCATTTTTGCCATAATCAGGCAGGTTGGGGGGGTGGGGGGTCCAAAAGACATTTCAATCAGGAGAAACCGGTCGGATAACGAAAAGATAATTATTTATTCTTAACAGATGATGTGCGATGACGTGTTGACAGAGGTTTTGGCATTTGGACTCTACGGGGAGATTTATAATCGAGTCTGCGCTGATCAGCGACAAGATAGATTCCCCCGTGGAGTTCAGACCCGCTGGGGACGATGGTAGAATGATGAGTTGATGAAGATGATGGACCTGATGAAGACTGGGAGGTGGAGGGGTTGCGTAACAGCGACAAGAATGCACCGAAGGTAGAGAGACGGCCACGTTAAGAAGAGACAGCGGCAAGATGAGAGGCTGACGATGTCTTTGTTGGACTTATTGCATAGAGGAGAGCAGCTGATCTAAACCAACAATGACACAGGGAAATAATAACGGAGCGTGAGTGAGAAGTGACATAAATGAATTAAATGACGAGCGGAGGCATCAAGAGAGAGAATGGTCTTCTGATTGAACTCTATACGCTTGAGCTTCAGGGGTCTCACAGGACGATGAGTGGTTGACTTTAACAAAAGGTGTAGAGTTTGCTCTGATACAAAACCCCTGATTGAACAACAAACACTTCAAAAAAAGAGAATTTGTCAATTAATAGAACCCCATAATGGCCACAAGTTGATGTCTGGCCCCAGATATGCAATAGTGTACATCAATGGTTCTCAAATTGGGGCACGTGAGATTTTTGTAAATATACACTACCGTTCAAAAGTTTGGGGTCACTTAGAAATGTCTTTATTTTTCAAAGAAAAGAACTGTTTTTTCAATAAAGATAACATTAATCAAAAATACACACTATACATTGTTAATGTGGTAAATGACTATTCTAGGTGGAAACGTCTGGTTTCTAATGAAATATCTCCAGAGGTGTATAGAGGCCCATTTCCATCAACGATCACTCCAGTGTTCTAATGGTACATTGTGTTTGCTAATCGCCTTAGAAGACTAATATCTGATTAGAAAACCCTTGTGCAATTATGTTAGCACAGCTGAAAACAGTTATGCTGGTGATATAAGCTATACAACTGGCCTTCCTTTGAGCTTGAAGTTTGGAGAACAAAATTAATACTTCAAATATTAATCATCATTTCTAACCTTGTCAATGTCTTGACTATATTTTCTATTCAATTTTCAATTCATTTGATAAATAAAAGTGAGTTTTCATGGAAGACACGAAATTGTCTGGATGACCCCAAACTTTTGAACGGTAGTGTATTTAAAATCAGTATCCATGAAAAAATCCTTTAAAAATAGTAGTTATTCAATAAATATTCAATTCAATATAAATATAAGTTCATAAACTTGATATATTACAGTCTAAATCCGACACTGATATATGTTTGTCTGTTAACATATTTCACATGGGGGTATATCACTAAAACCAATAGTTGACACCAGGGGAGTCAAACATCAGCGTCATGGCCGCCTCTTAAAGGGCCGGTGTAACTGAAGAGCTGTATAAACTACTCCAGAACATATTGTTGAATAACTCTCTTTGCATTTGATTATTGTTTATCCGAGAGTAGAAATATTGTACACAAGAACATTTCTCTGATATTACAACACAAATCCATTTAATTTGAAACCTTCAAAATAAAAGCACAGGATATAAAGGCGATCATGTGTCTTTCAAGCCGCCAGGAGCCGCATAAAATGACGTGGTGGGCCGCATTCGGGCCGCGGGTCTTGTGTTTGACACCTGTGGTCTACACTATAGAACATGCACCTGACTAACAGTTCATAAGCACATACCTGTTGGCATACCAACATATATTATATCGGGTATTTTCTCTCTAAATTTGAACAGAAATTTAAAAAAAACTGTGCAGTTGACGCAGCCGATTGTATTATTTACATTAAAACTCCCATTTGGTGGAGGTCCAAACACTGTTGCATGATGGGAGAATAGCGTTGGGATGTCCAGTGACCCAACGGATCATTATTGAACCACAACGATGCAACTGGGCTCTGAATATTGAGTCTCTGGGTCCTTTGCGGTCTACTTAGTGGTGTCAGTCCATCGCATGTCTTTGAAGAAGAGCTTTACTAAAGCAATTCATTGCCTTTTAAATACCAGCTTTTTAAAACGCTGCATTATTGTGCACATGAAGCAAGAACTCTTCTTTTTTTTCAAATACATGAAAGACCATTCAAGCCTTTCGAGTGGTCTTCTCAGACATCTGGGACTGCAGCAGAGAATAACCTTCTGAACAGGAGAGTAAGTGTATAATAACCTTACCGTATTGCATATGTGGGGATATGTGGCTCACAGGATGGTATTATATTCCCATATCTAAGTATTTCCAATACCAATGAGCCCTTTTCAATTGGCTAGTCAAGACGTGAGAGAGTTTCAAGGGAGATGTACCTTGAAATTACTTCGCAAGCATTCAGCCGTTCCCATTGTTGTTGTTTGACCAGTAGCGCACGGCGGCTAATGTTGTATGCCAAATATGCCGATACGTAATGCAACACACACACACACACACATATATATACGAATGCTGTACGACTTGGCGAGTCAAGGACGCGTCGGCATCGCTCTCATCTCTCTCTCTCTCAGAAAGACGTTTCCCTTTCATCCGCAAATATGTACGAACGTATGAAAGAGTTTGAAAAGGCACGGAGGAAATCCGTAGATAAGATTTAAAATGGCACACGTATAGAATGTGGGGAAACTATCCTCGCATGGGTTTCTACGCAGTTTCTGCGACCACCCGGAGACTTCTCTGTTTACTCCATCCAACGCAAACATGCCTTCGGGGAAATTCAGTTCAGTTTATTTTGTGTAGCCCGATATCAGAAATTACTAATTTGCCTCAGAGGGCTTTACAATCAGGACACATGCGACCCCCCTGACCTTTGACCTCACATCGGATAAGGAAGAACTCCCAAGAAATAGAAAAAAAAGGGGGAAAAAGGGAAGAAACCTTTGAAAAAAAAGTAGGATTCCTCTCCAGGATGGACATGAGCATAGAGGTCATGTGACCAGATGAACATGAGATCCCACTTAATCATGCACGACTCAAAGAAGTCGAGCATAAAAAAAGACCCTTTGCCGTGTGTTATGGCGGATAACGTGAACGTGGACGCTGGGGAACGGCGGTCCGGATGGTTCGTATCACATTTAAGACATTGTTTATTCGACAAATGTAAAGAATATATGAATAAATATGCAATCATTCCACGATGTCGCTCTCGTTTGAGCTGAAATCAATGGTGGTAGCGAGCAGGTGACTTAATGAATCCTTCTTTTAAGCCCCGCCCACCCTGCTTCTGTGCCGTCAAGTCGCTCCATTTGACAATATGCATTTGAAAGATGGATCAGGATGTCAAACTAATTTAGTGATGAAAACAGGTAAAGGTAAAGATGGAAACTAAAGCCGGTCATGTGACCAGAAGGAATCATTACAGAGTTACATGAACAAGTTAAACTAGAACGGGCACTCGGTAGAGCGCATACCTTCGCAGCAGCCACTTTTTTGGTACCTTTTCATGACCTTGACCTTGACCTTTGTCCCGATCGATCCCAAAATCTAATCAAATGGTCCCCGGATAATAACCAATCATCCCACCAAATTTCTTGCGATTCGGTTTAATACTTTTTGAGTTATGCGAATAACACGCATACAAATAAATAAATACACAGCGAACAAAACATAACCTACCACATTCAATGCGAAGGTAATTAATATGAGATTTTAATTCGTAATAGGCATGGACCACGATCCAGACCTCCGTGATCCATGAGGCCGACGGAGGTAGAGAGGGAGGGGTGGGCGGGGAAGTAAAGGGAAAGAAACAACACCGAAACAACATCGCCGCCAAAGACAAAGTCATTGGTTTATTCCATATGCTAACTCGAGTTGGGAGTCAAAAAACAAACAAACAGCACTTCACTTCCCTTTTGTTTCATCCCAAGTCCCGCCCCCAAATCAATCAGACCCCAAAAAACAACATACCTGTGAAAAAAAAGACAAAAGCATCTCTGATGTCGATCCCAATGTTTCTATCCAATTTATGCAGGTGTGTGTGTGTGTGTGTGTGTAGACAAGGGGGGGGGGGAGGGGGATCCAGCCCTACCGGGGCTCCTAACTAGCTCGGCGTGTGCGGTCCTTTGGCTCGGCGAGTACCGCGGGGCAATTACACAACTATCATTTTCTGCAGACTGCCTTCGTCTTTGATGATGTTCGTCAAAACAACAATGCCCCCCCCCCCCCACACACACACACACCTCCACACACACACGTCGTACTCGCAGAGTGTTAATTACCAAGGCGATTACCATCTGCTTCCAAAACCACTGTTTCCCAAACCCCGAAACGGTGGGGCTATAGAATCCTGAAGTGGGTCGCAGGCGGTTCTGGGGGAGAGGACGATGAACCGGGCTTTTTTACTTTCAGAGTGACGTATAAGTCAAGAGAGAAAGCAGGAAGGTGAGCAGGAAAATGAAGTTGACATGAGGCTCATGGGAATCAGCAGATCACAGATGCATAGGAACGGGCCTTTAAGGCCGAGAAGGGAGTGCAGAGTGGCTATTTAAAAGTGTGCGTCTGTACTTTGACTTTTCTTACAGGTTCTACTCTCGAGAAAAGTTCACACCCCTCCTGGTGTGAACGCAGCGCTTTGCAGAGCGGCTGCTTAGAGCCTCCTCATATAAAAATAGCAGCTCGGCTATATTATTTGTCGGAACCTGAATTGACGGCACGCCGCCTCACGGAGTTTAAAAGAAAACAGCACGATGTAAAGGTCAGGGTATTTGTGGACTTTTACAGGGAAATGTAATTAATGAGGTTACGATAAATAGAAAAGGTGATCGCTACGAGGCCAACGGACCGAAGTCACGAACATAAAACTGATACGATTTTGGTAAAGAAATGGTAGTTTCAGAGGTTGTAATCCTTCCAATAAAACGCCGGGTAAACAGAGTTCTGCTTGGTTTACCTTCCATTATGAAACACACACACACACACACTCACACACACACACACACACACACACACACATCACTTTGTCACCTCGATGCCAGGAACAGATATGCCCAAGTTTTTTATATATATATTTTTTCTCAGGCTGAGCACATCATCGCCGGCACACTGGGAATGCATTATTCAAATGGATCTTTGTTACTCCTCCAAAGATGATTGTGGCACAATCAGCCATGAAATAAGTTTGCTGTTTTTTTTATTTTTAAAGTGTTATTCTCCCCGCAGGTCTCTCAGGTGTAGCTTTGTATTCAGGTCGGCTTGCCGGCGCCAAAAATCAATCTCAATCAAAGGTGGCGAGGAGTTTATCATAAATTATCATGAAAAGGGTTCCCACTCAGTAGATGCTTAATTACAATCTCATTTGAATAAGTTTGCATATTAATGAGTTTGGAATGAAAATGGTTCGTGGGGTTTGTGGTGGGGGGCCGCCGGGGTAACCCACGGCGATAATGACGGCCCTTTAAAAAAAAATGCGTGCGATATTATTGCCGCTGGAGTGAGACGCGCGCTTTGACCCCCCCCACCGGCCGAATGCACGTCATACACACTCAAAAGATGCACACATGCACACACACACACACCCACACAATGCTACAAGCGCACACATGCACACAAACATGCACACATGCATACACACACACGCAAACACACACACGCACAAGCTCATACAAACACATGCATGCTCATAAACATGCACACACACGCACACAAACACACACATGCACACAAAGACACACGCACGCCCTTAAACGCACACAAAGACACAAACACTCGCAGACACACACAAGCGCACACAAACACATGCACGCACACAAACATGCACACACACGCACAATCATGTACACAAACACATGCACAGAAACATGCACACACACACAAAACACGTGCATACACAAACACACACAAACACATGCATGCACACAAACATGCACCTACACGCACAATCATGTACACAAACACATGCACACACAAGAACACACAAACACATGCACGCACACAAACATATCCACAAGCACGCACACACACACAAATACATGCACAAATACATCTACAAACACGTACACACACACACATAAATACATGCATAAATGCACACACACACGCAAACACATCCACAAACACGCACACACACACACAAATACATGCACAAACATGCACACACACACACAAATACATGCATAAACATGCACACACACACACAAATACATGCACAAACATGCACACACACACGCAAACACATCCACAAACACGCACACACACACAAATACATGCACAAACATGCACACACACACACACAAACACATCCACAAACACGCACACACACATACAAACACACGCACAAACACAGAAACAAATGCACACACACACAAACACACGCAGACACACACAAGCGCACACAAACACATGCACACACACAAACACACACAGACACGCACAAGTGTACACAAACATTCACTTGCATACAAACACATGCACACACATAAACCCACACACGCACACACACACATGCACACACACACATGCACAGACGCACACACACACACGCAGGCCCAGCGCCGGCTCGGGGTGTCGTCTCGTTATTAATGGGGAGTCTCTGACATTAATAAACTATAACCAAATCAAAGACTTCATTAGCCTCACACACTCGGGGTTCCTCACACACGGATTCGGGCGAGTGATATTCGCCGTGCACGACTCAACTCTCCGCTCTCTCTCTTCTTTCCCCGGCGTCGATGTCGACTTTGAGGCGTCGGCGTCGCGTCCGCCTGGCGGTGACGCTCCACACCGAGTGTGAAGAGAGGATTTGGGTTTTTTACCGTCACGTTGGACGTGCGTGAACTGGATGTTTGGAGATGTTCGATATTCAGTCCGTTCTCACAAAGGAAAGCAAATAAAAGGTTATTTTAAAAGGCAACATTAATGTTTATGGCTTTGTTTCCTCGCTTTGTTATAACATTCTGTCAAATTGTAATTGCTTTGAGATCTCAGCAGGATGTCTACATTTATTAAATATACACTTCAGACTGGTTTTAACATGCTCTTAATTAGATTTTTTTGTCATATCTTATTGTAAATGTTTAATTTAATTTATCTTAAATTATAATAATTATTGTATCTATGAATATATATTTATTCATAATCATAAATGTATATTATTTATATAAAATAATATGCATATATACATACATATATATAATATATACATATACATATATAATATATATATACATATAGTATATATATGTATGTACCGTATATATTTATATTCATACATATATATATTATTTATATCCATAACTATACATATAAACATACATATATATATATACAGGACTGTCTCAGAAAATTAGAATATTGTGATAAAGTTCTTTATTTTCTGTAATGCAATTAAAAAAACAAAAATGTCATGCATTCTGGATTCATTACAAATCAACTGAAATATTGCAAGCCTTTTATTCTTTTAATATTGCTGATTATGGCTTACAGCTTAAGAAAACTCTAAAATCCTATCTCATAAAATTTGAATATTTCCTCAGACCAAGTAAAAAAGATTTATAACAGCAAAACAAAATCAAACATTTGAAAATATGTTTCCAGGTGTTTCGAGTTCATTAGACGATTCAAGTGATTTGTTTAATACCCTACTAGTATACTTTTTCATGATATTCTAATATTTAGAGATAGGATATTTGAGTTTTCTTAAGCTGTAAGCCATAATCAGCAATATTAAAAGAATAAAAGGCTTGCAATATTTCAGTTGATTTGTAATGAATCCAGAATGCATGACATTTTTGTTTTTTTAATTGCATTACAGAAAATAAAGAACTTTATCACAGTATTCTAATTTTCTGAGACAGTCCTGTATATACATATATATTATATATGTATATATTCATTTAGATTAATAAATATACATAGATACACATATTTAATATATATAAACATACATATACATATAAACATACATATATATACATAATTATATATATATATATTAATACATATATATTAATTATATCCATAAATATACATATAAACATTCATATACATAAATATATATATATACATATGTATTATATATATATATTTACAAATATATATTATTTATATCGATAAATATTCATATATACACAAATATATAAATATATAAATATATAATATACATACATAACTATATATATGTTAATATGTTCATTTATGTATATATAAATATATCTATATATTTATGTATATATGAATATTTATGTATATATATATATATAATATGTTTTAGTAGGATGTCCAAAGGTGTAATCCATTAATAAGCATGCAGGTACAGGTATTGTAAACATTCTTTGATTTAAGTTATAAATATGAATCTGGGTGATCTGGATGTTTTCATGCGTCTGACATCCAAAAGCTGTGAATCACGCGGGAGGAGGATGTCATCTGCATGACAAACTCCCGCTTCACAGGATGAGATGAATTTAATGATCCCTCCAAAGCAGATCGCCCGGTCTACCTTTGGCAGAATCACCGAACACGGCGTGTGTCATTTTTTCTTTTTTATAGATGTATTTCTGAATATTCGCTCCTTTTCAAACCCAAATATAGAGACTTAAAGAGTTTATCCCCGCTGCTAATCTGCGATGACCCATTTATCTGCTACTCCGTGGGGAAATAACCCCACACAGTGGGGGAGGGGGAGCTGAGTTCCAGAGCACCCATCAGCAACGTCTGGGAAAAAAACGATTCATATTTTTTGGGGGGAATTCGATGTCAGAATTTAGCACAAAAAACACGAGGGTGTCAATCTCAGAGAGTTGTTGATTCACCTCAGGAAACACAAAAGGATAAATTATGTATTCGCAATTGTTTCTTGGAGCATTTAGATTGTGTGTGTGTGTATGTGGTATTTCCAGACCGAAACATTCAGGATTCATGGTCCTTCCTCCTTCCTCCTTCCTTATCTTGATACACGTACGATCACACCTGGAACTCTAATCCATTTGTGTATTAAAAGTCTCCGATTGGTCGTAAGACATCGGATCGGCTCCTAAATCGGTTTGTTTTCCGTTTTTTAAGGATGTTCTCAGTGCCGATCCGATGCGTTTCTAATGCTCCATCTCTCTGAAGTGAGAAAGCTTCAATTGTTGTTGTTTATTTGGTTTTATCAACTATTCACGGGCTGGTTCCAAACTGTGAACTGAAAAGTGTCTAAACCGCCCGACGACACGCCGTTATTGAACAACTCAAAGTCCATTGGCTGGATTTCTCCTGTGTTTCTTAAAGTGTTTTGTGAATAAATAAATTCTTCATTAAAACATACAACAATATATTTAATAAATAGAACACACGATACTTCAAATGGAAGAAATTTATATCAAATGAAAGACATTTTTTATTTTTACATTATAACAATTAAGCCCGTCATTCGTTATTTGCAACGGACGCAAATACTTTCACCAACATGAAAAGAAAAATCCTTATTTCTTCTTCCAACTACTACATGAACCCCTTCATTACTTGTGTTTATTAATTGTGTTCAGTGGTTGGATTAACACACGGTCTTTTCAAAACACACACACACACACACCGGTCTCACTTTGCGAGGCGGGAAAGGAACCGTGACGGCGTCGGCGGTGGTTATGAAATCGCTTGTAAAAAAATATTCAACAAGTCGATAGAGAGATTGTTTTAAAAGGCAAATAAATCTTTACATCTGATTAAAGCCGAAAGGAAACTAAAGTAAAAAATGAGGCAACGCGCTGCACTGCTTCCCCGAGGCCTGCACACCGCCAGCGTGACGCAACGCGTAGCGCTCCGCGTATAGCGCCACTTCTTGTTCTCCAAAGGAAGCGCGTGAGAGGAGCTCGACCGTGGGCCCGGAGGCGGCCGCTCGACGGCGAGTCTTTCCTCCGGGAGTCCGACCCGAGAGAGAGAGAGTGACATGAAAAGAGGAAAAAGGAGGAAGGGGAGCATCACTCATCCCTGATGCAACAGCAGAGACTAGTGGCGAGAGACGGAGTCGCGTATCGCGACGACGTTCTCGTCCCTCTCGGTTTTTCCAATTTTTTTCTCCCCCCTGTTCTCGTCATCTTTGTTTACCTTCTCGCCTCCTTCTTGACTTCCTCCTCCTCTCTTTCTTTCTTCTTTCCCCTCTCCTCTCGTCGTCCCCCCCCCCCCCCCCCACCTCGCGCTCACCTTCCAGACTTGACCTTTTCCTCTGTTTGTAAAGATTATTACGGCTACAATTATTACAGATTACGCCGAGGGAAGAGGAGAGAGAGTGTGTGTGTGTGTGTTTGCATGTGCACACACACCCACACACACACACAAGCATTTTTTTATTAGATCTGTACAAGAGAGCATATTGACTTCTCATACCACCTAAAGGGCAACATCCATGAAATAGAGGAATTATATTTCTATTTTTTTTTATTGAGTATCCATGTGGGAATTGCACCCCAATCCTCTTTATTCATCACCTAATTTTTCCACAATATTTTCCACAAGCTTTCAAGGAAAATAAATTACAATTTCTTCCACGTTTTCCTAACCCTAACCCTAACCCTAACCCCAATTTAGAGAACATTATCTTCAATTTCTCTAGGCAAAAAAAAAGAAGGTGTGTTTAAAAAAATAAAAATCAAACACGCTCCTGCTTTCCTTTGTCAGTACTTTGTGTTTCCCGACGCGCGGAAACATAAATTATCATATTTGACTGTGAGTGTTTCGCAGCACGTTGACGAGCAGAAGCCAAAAAAAACACAACAACAAAAAACACGGGAGGTGGAGAGTGTTCAGCTGTGTGGAAGAATCTGAGCTTAATCAGAGCTGAGGGCAAGCAGATTAATTACACCGCGACTTATACACACAACTCGTAAAAATGTACACGCTTCGTGTTCACACACACACACACACACACACATGGGAGGGGAAGCTCACACCGGTGGCCTTGGCTAATAAAGACAGCGTGCTAATGAGCAAGTGTAGTTATAAAAAAAAAAGAAGAGAGACGACAGAAAAAGAAAAGCAAATCATTCATAAAGTCGTATCGATCAGAGCGGAGACGCCGAGGCTCCGTCACGGGCGGCGAAAATAAAAAAGCGCGAGATCACAGAGAGATTTATGTTGAGGGCCGCCATGCGACATCCCTAGTGCTGCAAGGAGAGGAGAGGAAAGAGAGAGAGAGAGAGAGACAATGATGAAAGATTAAGAGGAGGAGAAGGGCGGGCTCCTCTAATAAATCATAGTAAAAAAACACGCCGCCGCTCCCGTTGGTTTGGCGGCGGACTCGCGGCTGAGCTTTTATGACAATCTCCCGCGACGCTAAATGTTTCCATTGATGGGGCTGAAGTGGGCCGCACACGGGGGAATGACAGTGTGCATTCAAAGGAAGTATTCTTTAAGGGTAAGTGGACCACAATAAATAATTATATATATTTGCTATATATGACATTTAATATAAACGGCGACTGACACACGTTGCTCAACTTTTTCATGCTAGGATACGTCGTCGTGTGATTTTAAACCATTTTCACCGAGGGCCACTTCAGCATCGTGGCCGCCTCTTAAAGGGCCGGTGTAACTGAAACACTGTATAAACTACTCCTCAACATATTGTTAAATAAATCTCTTTGCATTTCATTATTGTTAATTCGAGTGTATAAATATTGTACATAAGAACATTTCTCTAATCTTATAACATTATTTGAAACCCTTCAAAATAAAAGCACAGGATATTTTTCTTCTATTTCTTGAAGAAAAGATTTCTTTCGTCGGGGGGGGGGGGGGGGGGGGGCACATAAAATGACGTGGCGGGCCGGATGTGGCCCCCGGGCCTTGTGTTTGACACCAGGAGAAATACCTTACAAAACCTATTAAATGAGGAAATGTTTTCCAAGTGTGGGTACAAAGCTAATTCAGAAGGTACAGCATTTACACAATTTCTCCATCTTCACACACACACACAGTCGTTGGTGCATCAGAATGATTGAGATTGCGCTGGCACAGGTCCAAACCTTGTTTTGGGTTTAGCTCATGCTGAGCGCGGAGAGCAGAAGCAGAGAGTGATATACTTCATCCCGGCTCTCATTAGACAACTCGGGGAACACGTCAAACTGCAATTTGTTTCCCTTGCATCCAATAAACAGCTCATTCACCGGTCAATCAGTCACCACAGCGGCTAGTCAGATTAAACCCAGCGGAGGTTGACAGAACGAAAAGAAAGTCGGAGGAGAGAGAGGCTTAGAGGACAGCTGAGACAAAGAAAACACAGACAGTCATGCCGTACATGTGAGACGTGGTGCTGTTTACTGGATAAGTGATGACACCACCTGGTGGGTTACACACTGTGGTGTTTCATCCCGAACGCTGGAGAACATACTGGAGAACGGCAGAATGTTGTTTGCACTGACAGCGCACAACAAGAACGGCAACGGGAAAACCTCCTAACTGAATAAAAAATCATTTGAAATCATACGTTGATAAATCCGTCAGCGTCGTATCAACGATGCGTATCCTCCGCAGGTACCACTCTGTCTTCTGTTAAGGGGAAGCAGTCGGTGATAGAAACGGGGACGAGGCATGGCTGAAACGCATTGTGCAGTGGGTCGGTTCACAGAAATAGGTCCAGAAACAATTGTGATCGCTCCTGTATATTTATATTTGTCCAATCCAGGGCCGGGTGAGGAGAGCGCTGTATGAATGAAATAATGCCACACTTGGATTAGGGCTCACCCAGAAGTAGGAGAGCAGTGCTAGCTTAGGGCTAAAATACTAAAGTAGGGTAACCTATGGGAAAAAGGTAAAGTAGGGTTAGCCAATGGGAAAAGTGGTAAAGGAGGGTTAGCCAATGGAAAATGGTAAAGTAGGGTTAGCCAATGGAAAGTGGTAAAGTAGGGTTAGCCAATGGAAAGTGGTAAAGTAGGGTTAGCCAATGTAAAGTGGTAAAGTAGGGTTAGCCAATGAAAAGTGGTAAAGTAGGGTTAGCTGATGTAAAGTGGTAAAGTAGGGTTAGCCAATGAAAAGTGGTAAAGTAGGGTTAGCCAATGAAAAGTGGTAAAGTAGGGTTAGCCAATGAAAAGTGGTAAAGTAGGGTTAGCCAATGAAAAGTGGTAAAGTAGGGTTAGCCAATGAAAAGTGGTAAAGTAGGGTTAGCCAATGGAAAATGGTAAAGTAGGGTTAGCCAATGAAAAGTGGTAAAGTAGGGTTAGCCGATGTAAAGTGGTAAAGTAGGGTTAGCCAATGAAAAGTGGTAAAGTAGGGTTAGCCAATGGAAAATGGTAAAGTAGGGTTAGCCAATGGAAAGTGGTAAAGTAGGGTTAGCCAATGGAAAATGGTAAAGTAGGGTTAGCCAATGGAAAGTGGTAAAGTAGGGTTAGCCAATGGAAAGTGGTAAAGTAGGGTTAGCCGATGTAAAGTGGTATAGTAGGGTTAGCCAATGGAAAGTGGTAAAGGAGAGTTAGCCGATGTAAAGTGGTAAAGTAGGGTTAGCTGATGTAAAGTGGTAAAGTAGGGTTAGCTGATGTAAAGTGGTAAAGGAGGGTTAGCCGATGTAAAGTGGTAAAGGAGGGTTAGCCAATGGAAGGTGGTAAAGTAGGGTTAGCCGATGGAAAGTGGTAAAGTAGGGTTAGCTGATGTAAAGTGGTAAAGGAGGGTTAGCTGATGTAAAGTGGTAAAGGAGGGTTAGCCGATGTAAAGTGGTAAAGTAGGGTTAGCTGATGTAAAGTGGTAAAGTAGGGTTAGCTGATGTAAAGTGGTAAAGGAGGGTTAGCCGATGTAAAGTGGTAAAGGAGGGTTAGCCAATGGAAGGTGGTAAAGTAGGGTTAGCCAATGGAAAGTGGTAAAGTAGGGTTAGCTGATGTAAAGTGGTAAAGGAGAGTTAGCTGATGTAAAGTGGTAAAGTAGGGTTAGCTGATGTAAAGTGGTAAAGTAGGGTTAGCTGATGTAAAGTGGTAAAGTAGGGTTAGCCAATGGAAAGTGGTAAAGGAGGGTTAGCCAATGGAAAATGGTAAAGTAGGGTTAGCTGATGTAAAGTGGTAAAGGAGAGTTAGCTGATGTAAAGTGGTAAAGTAGGGTTAGCTGATGTAAAGTGGTAAAGTAGGGTTAGCCTATGATAGATATAGTAAAGGAGGGTTAGTAGGATCATGGCATAATGAATCCCACATTGGTTTTTCTCTCCATCCCTTTTAAAATTCTTGTCTCAGGTTTTGAGGAATGCTAATGCAACTGCGTGACGTCGCTATCGGCGGCCACATTCCATCTTTGTGAGTTCGCCAGTGCGTTACGGCGATGCTGGACAATGAGTGTGCGTTGACCTGTAGAACTGAAGTTGGGCTTCTGGGTAAACAGACATTCACACTTTACCAAGACTGTCCTTGCAGGAAGAGCGACGGCACCGTCAACAAGGGCCCCGATGTGACATGTTTATGTTGAAGTGACAGGAGATGTTCAGGGCCACCGGAGCACGACTTCACCATCACAACCTGAGAACGACACTGGAGAAAGACTCTGATGCCGGATTCAGATGTGCAATAAAAACACCACACTTCTGTTATTGGACAATCCTTTCCATTTTCTTATTTACCATATGTCAGTGTTTGAGTATTCTTTACAATGAGAATAATGGGTTAGGGTTAGAATGCAGCTTTAACACATGAAGTATAGACTTCTATAAAACCAGAGGATCCCCCTAGTGGTCAGTAGAGAGAATGCAGCTTAAACACATAAAGTATATACTTCTATAAAACTAGAGGAGTCGCCCCCTGGTGGTCAGAAGAGATAATGCAGCTTTAACACATGCAGCATATGCTTCTATACAACCAGAGGAGTCGCCCCTGGTGGTCAGAAGAGATAATGCAGCTTTAACACATGAAGTATAGATTTCTATACAACCAGAGGAGTCGCCCCTGGTGGTCATGAGAGATAATGCAGCTTTAACACATGAAGCATAGACTTCTATACAACCAGAGAAGTCGCCCCCTGGTGGCAGAAGAGATAATGCAGCTTTAACACATAAAGCATAGACTTCTATACAACCAGAGGAGTCGCCCCCTGGTGGTCAGGAGTGATAATGCAGCTTTAACACATGAGTCATATACCAGAACCCAGATTAATTCGCAATTTAGAACAAGCTTTGCACCCAATAAACTTTAGCTTTGCTTTACTAGCTTTCTGACGGGCTTTATTTTGTAGTATATTTGAACCTGGTTGGTATGTTTTCATAAAGGTTAACGACCTAAAAGGCCCCTAACACAGCAACATGAGAAGACCCAGGCAGGGGGCAGGGTCTCTGCAGAAAGAGGCAACAGCTTCAGGTGGAGAATCCTCCTTTAAAGAAAGAACTCAAACAGCTGCAGTCAAGAAGCGACGGGTTTGTATTCTCATATTTATAAAGGTGTGCGATGTGTGTGAAAACCAGATATTTCTAGAGCGATGGTGAGAATGTGTAACATTCAGGTGTGTGTGTGTGTGTGTGTGAACAACAGCACAGTATGGAGGTCACATGTGAGAATGGGTGTCTGGAAATGTGTGTATTTGAGTGTTTACAGAGGTGTGTGTGCGTGTAGCAAGTGTGTATAGGTTTGCTCCTGTGTGCGTGTTTCCCCGCATTTCTTTTATTCGTCTTTGTATTTTTATCGTATGTTCATGTGCATCATTCTATTGTACTCTGGTGTGTGTGTGTGTGTGTGTGTGTGTGTGTGGGTGACGGCTGTTGTCCTTGTCAGAACACCTGCTGTCTCCTCCCCTCCTCTCTCTTGTCCGTCCTTTCTTCCGACACCTCATCATTCACACACACACACACACACACACACACATGCACACACACTATAAAAGGATTCTACACACACTTGGAAACACACACATGACATTCTGCACACATCTGTGCACGCACACACACACACACACGATAAAAGGATTCTACACACACTTGGAAACACACACATGGCATTCTGCACACATCTGTGCACGCACACACACACACACACACACTGAAGGGAACTTCCCTTGTTTCTCCATGACAGTTATGTCACTACTCTATATAGTCAGATGGATTCATCACACTCCTGCACCCCATCCGTTGTCCCATGAAAAGCACACACACACACACACACACACACACACACACACACACACAGCTAAACCTGCACCTCTCTCTCCTGTTTCCCTTCATATGTTGTATTGTTGTGCCAACTTCTTTCATCCCCTTCTCCCTCGTGATTCCACCTTCCGCCATTTTCCCACTCCCCCTCCATCTCTCTCTCTCTCTCTTTTTTCTGCCCCTCCGCTCCTCCATCCATCCGTCCGTCCTTCCGTCTCCCTCCCTCTCTCATTACCTTAATTAGATCCAGCAGATGAACATCGTCTAGTCTGTTGGGGAGGAGGCGAGGCCTCGGTGATGCAATAAGGCTCATTTGCATCGGCAAAGTTAATTGCGGGAGCGGAGCAGGTGTATGGCAATAATGATCATCACACATGACACTCACCTGTGACCGGCGGCGTACGTGACTCTCACACTGACACACACACACACATGTAGCCACGTGCTCAGCACCGGGAAATGAGAGAAATCTCAACACACACACACACACACACACAAATGCGTGTACCCAATTATCTCTTGCCACCAAGTTATTTTTTATTTTCTAACTAATCCCCAAATTCCTTCCGGTAATATCTATTGGAAGATGGCCACAGCCATTCATATCCCAATGACACCCAGTAGGCAATGAAATATCGGTGAAATATGAGGAGCACATTCACATGCAATGAAAAGTGGCGGATATGAGTCTGGCATGCTCCGTGTGCGGTGGAACGAGGCAGCGGGGACGCAGACAAGGTGCCGTTGGACAGATATCAAAACGTGGAAGAGAGCGAGTACTTTAGGCACCAGTAGTGTGGCGCACTTCCTGCTGCACATCCCAGAGATTAGCAGCCAGACTGATGGTGTGGCCATTTAGCTTGGATGTAGTTCTTAGGAACTACAACCGCACACGTTTACCGGAATTACAGCGGGAGGACGTTCGTAGTCAGGACTGAAGCCTTTACGACTCTTTCGTTATTTGGTTTCAAGACTTTCAGATTTTTAAGCCCGACCAAAACTATCGGAGCGAAGGCCACAGTCCGAAGAAATAACACGAACTTCGGTTCGACGAACTGAGGCGGTCTCTGGGCGCGGTCACGCCAGACGCGACTTTGAAAAGCGCAGCCGCTTATAAGAGGAACTGAAACTGGGCACTTGGCAGATGATGGACATCAGGCTCCGGATGCGCGTGAATTAAGTTTAACGATATTTAATGGCAAGAAGTTCAAACAAACAATCGAGGCTCAGGATCGTGGTCTTCGTGGTGATCCGGGCTCCTCAGGAAGCAGCTCGAAGGAGCCGGGTCAAGACGAAAGAGGACGATATTTTCCCAGTACAGAGTATTAGTCGCTAATCAGCCTATCAGATCCTCTCAAAGGTAGTTCAGCCTCTAACACCTTCCTGTTGGATCAAAGTCCCGCTATCAAAATGGAGGGGTCAAATATCATGAACCCTGGATCAAAACGTCACTTCCGGTCGAGTCACTAAACAAGTATTTTCACAATAAAAGTCCCGTCTGTTATTGTCTGGATTAAAATCACTTCCCGGGCTTCAACCGGCTTCAACAATCTGAAATACTAACTAACATTCACTCTCATGAACATACATTAATTCTTGCCATTACATTTGCATAGAGTAAACAGTCCCCCTATGCTTCATAACACAGTGATAACAATATCAATATTCTCCCTAATATTTCCTATTATAATATCTTTCTATATGTATTAATTTAAAGGATAAGACTTCCTCTGCACATGTGCAATATCAAAATAAACTATTGCAACCTAACACGCTCTAATAACGCCTAGAGATGTATTAGTTTCCTACACAGTTGTAAAGGTTGAGGTTTTTTGTACGATTGAAATATTTTGATAAACTTTCCATATTTCTCCGCGTCAAGAAAAGCAACTAATGCTCTTTTTGGAAAACAATTACACAATTTACTTCCTCACGTGTTCACATGAATCCGGCGATCCGCTCGTCTTATTTTCTCCGAAAGTCACGAGGTTTGAATTATAATTATAAAACTGGCGCCGACGCAGGAATGGCACCGCAGCCGGTAAAGAAACACCACTTATGTCACGGCGGCCTGCGGAGGCTTTCCAGTGTTGGCCGCTTCCACGTCGAGCATCGCTGTCAAGAAAGGAAACGCGACGCATTCGTCATCGCCGTCTGACCGGAATAATTCACAGCCCCCGGAGGTGAGGATCGCACGTCTGCGTTGCCAGGTTGAGGGCTCGAGCGATGCGGCTCACACGCGCGTGCGTTGCCAGGTCGGGTGGACAGGGTGGTGGCGGATTGCACCGGCGCGAACGGTGTAAGATGGATTCTTGCTGTGCATATTTAACACTACTGGATTCAACACTGTTCCAGAGGCCATATTTAGATGCACTCGGATGTGGCGTCACTCTCGCACTTAAAGAAGCCGAGTGTGTCCTTCGAGAGAACGCACGAGCTGCTGATTACGACGTGTTCTGGGTCACGTCCGAGGTTTGAGCGACTGCTGTCCATCACGGCGTGTCCCTCAGAAAGGTGACCCGTGTGACGGTGAGCAGGTGTGTAGGGGTGGACAGATGGGGAAAACAAACAGGACTTTCACCCAGCAGTCTGCTGTTCATGTCTCATGTGAAAACATCTTAAATTACTTTTATTGCGTAAAATACCAACAGCAAATAGCTGAAACTTATGCTACGTAACAAACTAATTAATTTGAACACAAACTGTTCCTAAACCTTATCAAATAGTTGTGTTGCCTCAAGTGAGCGCACAAAAACTTAATTTAAAAATATTATTTTAATTGTTGGTTATGTTTATGATGCTTTATTCAAAAGACTCAGTGATGTCACCCATTGGTTTGGCTTTTTTACTTCCAAAATATAAAAAAGTTGACTTAACTTAGCTTAAATTTTGTGAACTGAAAACACTGAAAGAGTTAAAGCTCTGGAAAATGCTGTGGTAGAGACTTGTCAATCACCTTGTAGCCCCGCCCCTAAAGCATCCCCTGCTTTATGGTCTGTTTGACTCTAAATGACCATAAAGTACTAAATGATGACATCATGCTGTATAGAAGAAGACTTGAAACTAGAGACTGAGACATAAACTCATGTTTACAATGTTTACTGAGGGAATACATCAAGAGAAGTAGAGTCACTATATAGACTTCTATACAACCAGAGGAGTCGCCCCCTGGTGGTCAGGAGAGATAATGCAGCTTTAACACATGAAGCATGGACTTCTATACAACCAGAGGAGTCGCCCCCTGGTGGTCAGTAGGTATAATGCAGCTTTAACACATGAAGCATAGACTTCTATACAACCAGAGGAGTCGCCCCCTGGTGGACATAAATAAGATTGGACTTCTTCACTCCTTTTTGGCCAGTAGATAGAATGCAAGTTTATGGCACTTCCACATTGGCTTCACTTTTCAGAACTAAAGGATGCCACAGAGTGTTTAAATTACCCATTTATTGAGCCCTAAAACCACTGAAAATATCCAAGAAACTCTTTGGTTTGGGGTTCAAAGATTAAAATGAACAATGACCAATTCACTTTGACGATGTACCACAGCAAAGCCAACTTTGTGACAACAAAGTAGTTGCTTTTTAAATATCAGCCTGAATATAATACCAGCACCACACCCATAGGGCCAGCCAGAGAGCTGTTTTAGGTAAAAAATTATGAAAAAAAGAAAATCCAGTCAAATAAACCCATTTATTTTCAGTGTTATATTTTGTAAGGGCCTATAGATTAGCTGTTAACACAACGAAGCTTTACAACAGAAGCCAGGCGACATGTAAACCGGGCGGTCACGGAGGAGAGTGAGGCCGTGGAGTGGCGGCGGCGGCGGCGAGCTCGCTGGTTTGAGTGCGAGAGTGAGGAGAATCGACAAAGTGAGGAGGGAAAAAAATGCGACGATGGCGCCAGATGGCGAGTTTTTTTTCTTCCTGCGCCGCTTCAAAGAGGCGGGGACGACGCTTTGTAGGCATCCTGCCGACTGCTTCCCTTTTCTTGTGAGGGGTCAGAGGATCGGCGAAGGCTCCGTCTGAGCCTCTTCATTAGACTCCCGATTCATTCATTACGGCGCGCGGGTTTTAATTGTCCCGAGGTACCGTACGCACATCACATTTCTGGAGTTGCGTCTCGTTTCGCGTCGATACAAATGGTGGATTTTTTTTATTTGAAGAGTTCTTTGCGCAACCTCCCCCCCCCCCCCCCCCCATTTGCTGGTTCTAGCATCTGGTGAGGTAAACAAACGGAGGAAGTGTCGGCTTTTTTTTTTTGGTGGAGAAAGAACAAATTCACAGCCTGCTGATTGTTACACTAATAGTCCAACACGGTCGCATCGGCATTTCTGTCACATTCATATCATTATTTTTTAAAAAGAAGAAGAAAAAGAAGACCACCACTGTATACCACTTGTTAAGCATTGTTAGTTTGACAAGTGTTGTTTCTGCATCACCGTCCCACAATGCACCGCTGCATATGTGAAATAGAGGAGTCTCTGTTGTGTATTCATTTTAGGTTTATTTCTTTGCAGTATATGGCACACACACACACACACACACACACACACACACACACTCAAAGGCCATAAAAAAAGGGAAGGAGATTGAAAATGAAGTCTGCTCCTCGCCTTATGTTGACCCATCAGTCAAACAGAAGAACCACACAAAACCACACGTAAACAAGCTCTTCCTCCCTTTAATGCATTATTTATGGAAAACAGGAGCGGGAGGAGGTGGCGGAGTGTATGGTGGAGTTGGGGAGGCGGGGGGGGGGGGTTGTATTGTCTATGATGTCCTTTGTGAATTATTCATGACTCGTTGCAGCGTTCCCTGTCTGGTTAACACACTGCATCTCTCTGCGTTCAAGACTCGGTGTGTCCACTTGGTGAGAGTCCAGGAAAAGAACCAGCGCAGGGCTCCTCACTGAGAGTCCATCAATGCAAACGGAGATCATAATATTCATCGTATGAAGAGATGGACGATGTGCCGATGGGAAAAAATATTCGATTTTTGCTGCTTTGGTGGTCAGTCCAACCAGATTGGAGTCGTCAGTGAGTTTGACATGTGGACATGTTCCTCATGCTGGAATCAGAGGGACTAAGATGAGGGACTAAGATGAGGGACTAAGATGAGGGACTAAGAGGTCAGGAACTATGCAGGAGAGGGATATGAGGGATATGAGGGAGGGGTAGAGAGAGGTCCAAGCAAAACACTTCTGTCAGACTTCTTTTAACAAAGAAATAACATTTATCTTCAGTAATTCATATTTCTGGGGCCTGTCTTGGGATCTGACCCGGGTCTGGCCTGTCTTGACCCTTCAGTGCAAAGGCTTGGGACTCAATTGCGACTTGCAAAACAATAACTTGGTCCCATGTAAATTGGCTAAGTGATAAGTAACCCCCCCCCCACACACACACACACACACACCCCGTAGGGTTGGTCAACCTGGTCGTAAACTTCCCGGAGTAAATTCGTTACCCGGATGAAAATCCGCAAGCTTAATTCTAGTCTTGGGATCTCGTCCATTCTAGGGGGCGTGGCCTCGACCGTCCTCTCACTCCACGGATGGCTCAAAAGGTGATGCTTTAAAGGTCAAGGAGAAGACGGCAACATTTCAATATATTCAATAAACGTTGTCGTTCTCATATCTTTAAAGTGCCGGAGCGCTAATTAGCACATGAGGAACAGGTGACGAGGTCACACGCCAGAGCGAGAAGCCACACTGTGGGCGAGCCGAGGGTGAGCGAGAGAGCGACTGCGACAACAAGAGACAATATCACACGGACCGACAGATAAGGAAGTGGAAATAGCAGGAGAAGAAAAAAAACAGAAGGCGTATGGAGGAGGTGTGAGGAACCGCCAACCACACATTTATTTTTACTCTTTCGTTTAGTTTTACTCCTGCATCTCAGAATACTGAATATCTCCAACTCTTCGAGGTCAAGTACTTCACATTACAACCTTATAGACGAGGAGATGTCCAACAAAAAGCTAAACTGTGTTTATCTCGTGACCTCGTAACAACGGTAATGGTTGTAGCTCCGCCCCCATAGCTGTCACCTGACTGAGCGCCTCCAGGTAAACCCTCTCAGCTTCGGGCCTTTCTAATGCTCTCTGCAACGCCCGACTCATTTGGTGAGAGCTGGAGGCGGATGTTATTTTTGGGTTTGCTTCCGTGGGCTCCTCGGTAGAAGTCACAGGGGCTCTGTGCTGAGGGGGGGGGGGGCAGCAGCAGCAGGCATTAGCTGTGTTTGCACAGCTGTTAAAGTAATGCTACCTCGTTCCTCTCTGCTAAGGCCCTCAAGCTGCAGGGATGAGAACACATGGTCCTCCCGGGGCCCCGTGTCATGAATTAGAATCTTTTTTTCCCCCCTTTTTCCTTTGTGTGTTTGAGTTGTTGTTGTTTTTTGCTATGGCATCCTCCCTCAATCATTTTTCATTTTTAATGAAGAACTACCTGCTAATGATGGAAGTTAGTGTTTGCTAACAGCAAGCTAACACGTGAGGTAAATGTCAATGTTTCTTAACTCGGTTATGTCACAGTTTCTTGAGTTTTTGTGTCTTTTAACTTGTCTTGTTGTGTGTTTTTTGTCTTGTGTGTTTTTTGTGTGTAACTGTGTTTCTTATGTCGCTGCCTGTCTTGTCCAGGTCACCCTCGAAAAAAGAGATTTGTAATCTCAATGGGATTCACCTGGTTAAATAAAGGTTTAATAAAAAAAATGTTTCCGAGGAGGTGGAGACCAAAACAGAGCTTAAAGGAGACCAAATGTAGGACTTAAATCTGTCAGGTGACCAAGGAATTCCACTTTTTCTTTATTTAATTAATTTATATATTTGAACAGGGACCGAACACATCGATCAACCCAGGGGGTAAAGGTGTCAGTCTTAGCTAACAATAAATGTCAACCGTAGTCCCTGTGGCCAGATATTACAAGCCTTCACTAAGGGAGAAAGTGGTTATCACAAAAACATCATAAAAAGCAAAAAACATACAGGTTACGATCAACACTGTGACATCTGTTCAACAACCTTTGTTTATAACGAAAAACAGATTTAATTTTTACAAAGTTTGAAAAGTTGCTTCCTGCAGCCAGACATCGTGCAGAACGTCGCCCGACAGACTCGTTCAGCTCAGTCAGTTCAGCTCATTTTTCTCAGTTTATCGGCAAAAAGCTTCTTCCTCTTTCTCCCTTTTCTCTCTTTTCTCCCATCCAACCTGAGAAATGAAGCCAACTTGTTTCTCAGAAATCGACAGAACAAACTCAACACATTCTGAGCTGCAGTTGAGAAATTCAGAGGTGCGTGAGGACTACTAAAATTGAAAGAGCAAATTATGGAAAAACTATTACAGTGATAATGTTAAGCCCCCCTCTTATCGCCACCATGCTTTGCATAGATTCTATTCATTTCTTTTTAATCCTACAATTATTGGCTTTTTAACTGGCTCTTATGCTGATGTCTATGACATGGAAGTTGGCTGGTTCTGGCACCGTCTGTTTTAGCTAATCTGGCTCTGCCCCGACGCACTAATGAGAGATTGGGACATCGACACTGGGTTCAGAGTGTGCAATGACTCATAGAGAAAAATTGCCCATCATGAGAGCTGTTACGGCTCTCCTTCCGCCCCTCCGAGCCAGAGAGTTTGAGTTTTTCTCATTAAATGAATAACATCACAGTATTACCCTATCGAGAGGTGTTGTAAAATGTTATATATTTCCCAAAGCTGCTGAAATAAAATGAAAAAGGGCTCGCTGTGAAATTCCGGTGTGCTCCGACTCGTAACGTAGCCATGAGGGTGACATCGTCCGGCGGGCAGGATTGAGATGAGCGGGACGGAAAGAAAAAAGAGGAACAGATCGGTACGCTAATGCTAATTTCCTTCGCGTTCGTCCCCGTTGATTGGGGGATAAACAGGAAGCGTTGTGGTAAATTCCGCCTGAAGTGTGTGATTGCTGACAGGCCTGACCTCTGCGCTCTCGCCATGTTTCCCCATAACTCACAATTAACGCTGACATTAGAGCGTCCCCAGAGGCCCGTGCCGGCTTTATTTCCCTGCCCGCCAGAAAACGGGGTAGCGGCGGCGGGGGCGGGGGGGGCTGGACCAGCGCCCAGTTCTATGATTTAGCTGGAGAGAGAGGGCGATGGCAAAGAGGAGGGGATGGCGGTAGAAGGGTGGCGGAGACGAGGGGGGGGGGGGGTACCCTGAGCACACTTTGGGGGTTTAGGGCTGTTATGGATATGGCTTTGGTAATTACTCAGCGCTTGTTATTGCCCACGCTAGCACACCTGCGCCCAGCAGAAAAATGCCGGTACAGCGCCGGAAGGTGTCCGACGACATCTTGAAGAACGGCGAACTACGTTAGCCGGAGTAGCGAAAGGTAAACGCACACGCTCTTTTGGAATGAAGTAACTTTTTGTTGTCACGGAAACTTAGCGTAACGGTCGACGGCTTTTCGTTGTTTACCGTTGTTATTTTGGACGGCCGAGTTTCAGGCGCCCGTCCTTTTTTATTTTTTGGGGGGGGGGGGATAAACGAGCACCTGTTCTTCGACGTGTCAAATTCAATCTCACGGCTCGTTAGCGGGGGCCTCTGCCCAATAACCCAGTTTTAGCACTGCTTCGGCTCCTAATTCCCATCTCCGGGCTGTCACACGGTGTCATCGCCACAGTCATTCATGTTTTTATTCATTTCACATTTATTCATCTGGCTAGGCGGACTAACAGTAGGACCTCGGACAGGAGGAAAGAAGGAGGCGCTGACATGTAGACAACATTATCTATCTGGAAAAACCCACTGACCAATCACAGCGAAGGCAGCAGATGCAACATCCCATAACTGAGTTCAAAGTGGAGCCTAAAAGTAAAAGGCGTTAATGCTAACATGATAATTTGATTTTAGCTGAATTGGTAGCATGGTGCGAGTCATTAGCAGCGCTGTGATGCTGCAACGGTTATTGTAAAGTAAACCAAACAATCTAAACTGAAAGGCCAATAAACCATAATAGTTGATAAAAGTATTGAAATAATTTTTTTCAATTAAATTTAAAGAAATGAACCGGGAAAATATTGATCCCAAAGGTTTTTAAATATGGAAACATGAACAAAATGTGTTTAGAATAAAATAAAAATGAAAGTTATTTTCACCGCGCACTTTTGTTTTGAGACAGGACATTTTTCCATCCATCAATATGTAAATGACATTTAAGTTTAGAAAGTGATTATATATATATATATTTATATATATATATATCCATATATACATACATATAACTATAAATAAAGATATACATATATGTATTTTTATATATATATATATATATACTGTATATCTTTCTAAGTTAACAGGTTATGTACATTATTTCACAATTGTAAATTTAGAAATAGTTTTCCAAAAAAAATTTCAACACAACTAACACTATGTGCAATTTCAGGTTTTTAAATATGCTGTGCAAAAATGTTTTTATTTATCGGTTGTACTCGATGTCATGTGACTTCCCCAAAAAATATTTACTGGACTGGAGGCGTGTACACAAAGGGTCGTCCTTCTATTCAGTCTATAAGTCAAATTTCTTGTCATTAATTGTTACCTAATGAAGAATTAATTATCGGCCATGCGTGAATGGTAAACATGTATAACTGTGTTATTATAACCATTATTAATGGTGTCACATTGAAACGTATAAACACCAGCCAAAGGTGTCTTTCACAGTTAATAAACCATGCATAAAACCATTAGTTTAACCACACACACCTTCATAAAGAGCTCCTCACTAGAAACCGGTACCAAAGAAGGAGATTAGATATATTCGCCTCCAGCCTCCTATGTGAAATATGACAAGAATAAAAGTGTGCTGAAGTCTCCTCCCGTGTGTGTGCCGGTGTATGTTGGATGAGTGAGTGTTGGAAGGGAAGCAGATGCCCTTTACCCCCCCATCCTAACCACCTCCCACCCAGGTAACAGATCTGTCACCCTGCTCTTAACCAGATCTGAAAGCATTAACACCTTCGCCTCGTGTGCTCGCCTCTCCCCTCGGGACGCGGGCCAATGGGGCGACAGCAGCGTTGCCCTCCAACCGCCGCCAGCGCTGGCACATGAGGAGCGGCGGTGCGGCGGCGGCGGCGTGGGCCGCGTTGGCGTTGGCAGCCCTGGCCCAAAGTCACTCGGCAGGCCCTGGCGCGGAGCCAGTCAGTTGAGGCGAGGCCAAAAAATTTATTTAAAAAAAAACAGGGAAAAACCGAGGGGACGAAGAGAAAGAAGAAGAAGAAGAAGAGGAGGAAGAGCATTTTCTCTTCCAGTTAGCCGTCCAACTGTTTCCTCCCTCTTCTTCTAATTGACAGAATAAATGCAGCTGCGGTTGGGGGGCGTCGCAGAAATGAGTTTTGGCGGCTGCAGAGACGCCGGAGGGGGGAAAGTTGGCGGCGGCGGAAACAAATCAAGGGTCAACTGCTCCAAAGCATCCCATAATTCCTTTAATCCACCCCACAACTACAATGGAGTTGTTTTACTTAATAACTTAATGTGTGGGCTTGGTGTTTCTCATCTCTTATGGCGGCGTGTTCTTACCGTGTCTGATTTATGACGCAACATTCTCAAAGCCATGAGGTACAAAGTCAGATGTGACCATAAATATATAAACTTAGGGCGGAACGGTACTCAAGGTGATGTCCTTTCCCCGTGTGGGACGAGAAGTCCACGTTAATGTACTCGCTTACCTCCGTAGAAGACCTAGAATCTTTTTCCTAAACCTCACTAAGTTGTTTCTCGTGAAGACGGAACTTCATTTTCGCTGACTGTCGTAGAATGCACCAAAAATGCAGAGAAACTATTCTCAATATTTTCTACGGAGCGCTTTATTAGGCTGACCAGACGTCCTCTTTTCCCCTGACATGTCCTCTTTTTGAGACCTAAAAAATGCGTCCGGGAGGGATTCCAAAAACGTCCGGGATTTTGCTTCGTCGGATATTTGTGTTTCTCTAGGTCTTTCACAAACAAGTTATTACGCCCTTACAAGTTTTGGAAATGGTATCTCCCTTACGTTCCACCTTCTTATACATGCTTCCTTTGGGCAATATTATCAGGAAACACTCCATAAACTTTCATTGTTATGCAGATGATACTCAACTATATTTATCGATTAAACCAGAGGAGAGCAACCAACTCTGTAAAATTCAAGCATGTCTTAAAGACATAAAAACATGGATGACCTGCAACTTCTTGATGTTAAACTCAGACAAAACCGAAGTAATTTTAATCGGCCCTGAGCACCTCAGAGATCAATTATCTGGTGATGTGGATTCTGTAGATGGCATTGCCCTGGCATCCAACACCACTGTAAAGAATCTTGGCGTTATCTTTGATCGGGACTTGTCCTTTAACTCCCACGTAAAGCAAATCTCAAGGACTGCATTCTTTCATCTACGTAATATTTCAAAATCAGGCACATCTTGTCTCAAAAGATGCAGAAAAATTGGTTCACGTTCGTTACTTGAGACTGGATTACTGCAACTCCTTATTATCAGGCTGCTCTAATAAATCTCTTAGGTCCCTCCAGTTGATCCAGAATGCTGCAGCTCGTGTTCTCACTAAAACTAAGAAAAGAGATCACATCACTCCTGCACTAGCTGCTCTGCACTGGCTCCCAGTAAAATCAAGAATCACTTTTAAAATTCTTCTCTTAACCTACAAAGTCTTGATTGGTGATGCTCCATCATATCTTAAGGAGCTTGTAGTACCATATTGCCCCACTAGAGAGCTACGCTCACTAAATGCGGGACTACTTGTAGTTCCTAGAGTCTTAAAAAGTAGAATGGGAGCCAGAGCCTTTAGTTATCAAGCTCCTCTTTTATGGAACCAGCTTCCAATTTCAGTCCGGGAGGCAGACACAGTCACCTCGTTTAAGAGTAGACTTAAGACTTTCCTCTTTGACAGAGCTTATAGTTAGGGCTGAATCAGGTTCACCTGGTCCAGCCCCTTGATATGCTGCTATAGGCTTATAGCTGCCGGGGGACGTTTTAGGATGCACTGAGTACCTATCTCCTCTTTTCTCTCCTTAAGGATGAATTTTCATCTCTCAATCACACGTTACTAACTCTGCTTTCTCCCCGGAGTCCTTTTGACTTCACGTCTCATGGGGTCATCGGACCCTATGAGACGGCATAGATCCTATCTGCCTGATGGATCGTCTGGGTCGTGGAATTCCTGCTCATGACTACGCCACTGTCCTGTTGAGACTCCGCCCACTGTTGAGACTCCGCCCACTCCTCCTCCCCACCGCCATCTGCCTGATGGATCGTGGAGGTCTCCATCGTGGAATATGCCTACTATGAACTATTCATACACTCTGTCATATTCATTGAATGTATTTTAACTCTAAATCTGTCCTTCTGGTCACATTACATCTATTGTTCTGTCCATCCTGGAGAGGGATCCTCCTCTGTTGCTCTCCTCCAGGTTTCTTCCCTTTTTTTCCCCCTGAAGGGTTATTTGGGAGTTTTTCCTGGTCCGATGTGAGGTTTTGGGGCAGGGATGTCTATGTGTACAGATTGTAAAGCACTCCGAGACAAATTTGTAATTTGTGAAATTGGGCTATACAAATAAACTGAATTGAATTGAATTGAATTCTTGCGCGAGCTCTGACTGTAGAGAGAACAGTTATTGGTCGACCGATCTCAGGGTTGCCAGATACACGATAATTATCCTCCAAATACAACCATTTTGAGCTTTTGGTACGATACTTCATCATCTCCAATCTGGCAACACTGAGCACCTTGCCGCCTCCACTAGTTGCATTGTTTACAGCACATGACATCTTTTTTATTTGTTATCATTATTGCTTCAATATATGGACAAGACACATTAAAGAAGCCACAAAAAAGGTTTGTTTTACATTTCCACTTTGCAGTTTTGTTAAAGTTCAACTCAAATCTGGTCACCCTAGCTTTATGAGCATGTGATGCAAAGCGACATAGCAGGATGGAGTTTCGACGCGTACCGATGGCATCGTGGATGTGGCTTGGTGTCGTGGACCGTAGTCCCAGGCAGGCCTCGGCGGACCCTTTTGGAAAGTGAAGTAGACATCGTTGGATTAGCCAGAACACGCGTAGATCTTCTGGTTCCTCCTGCAACGGTCAGTAGTACCGTGGGTGCTGCAGTGCCCCGTTTCCCTGGTTCTAGCTGCCATTCAAAGGTCTCTAGTTTCCTTATTTGCAAGGCAATTCTTAACGTACTTCCATCTCATCTCGTTGCATCTGTTCATCCGGGGAGAGGGATCCTCTTCTGTTGCTCTCTTGAAGGTTTCTTCCCTTTTTTCCCTGTGAAAGAGTTTTTTCTCTTGTTTTTGCGAGTTTTTCCTGATCCGATGTGAGGTCAAAGGTCAGGGATGTCGTATATGTACAGATTGTAAAGCCCTCTGAGGCAAATTTGTAATTTGTGATAATGGGCTATACAAAATAAACTGAATTGAAAATGTAATCTATGTAAGTTAATTTATCAGAAAAATCCTTGAAGCTATACCACCTTCTCTGTGACATGCTCAAGGCCTCCTCTTGCTATCCGTCCCTAACGTCCGTCTTGCAGTAAGAACATTTTTTTTTAGGTTTGCTGCTCCTGCAGTTTGGAATTTGCTGCAGACGGATCTGGTTCTACAGGAACCGGTTCTCTTTAGGTGTTTTTAAAAATAGATTGAAAGAGTTGGAGGAAGGCTCATCTGGTTGGAGGTGTTTTCTTTGACTGAGGTATGTGCTCCTGTGTGAACTCGGTTATGAGGACTTGATTCTTAGTTTTGGTTTAACACATGCTGTGATCAATAAAATCATCTTTTTTTCATTAGATTTTGTATTGTCTGTTACTGTTTTATGTTTTATGTCTGAAACTACTGCTTGTCTTGGCCAAGGCACTCTTATAAAGGAGATTTTTAATCTCAATGAGGCTTTTCCTGGTTAAATAAATGTAAAACGTCCCCGGCTGTCCTGCAGTGGGGTCCCGGTTCGGTCGCCGACCTCGTGGTTGTCCACTAGAGCGATTTTGGCCGTCTGATCGTCCTCCGGTGGTCTTCCGGTGGTCTTCCGGCACCCTGGTTTCCCCTCTGGACCTGCACCACCCATCAGCCCAGCATCCTCTTCCCCCTCCAGAGAGATTCTGCCCATCTGTCCTGAGATGCTGTGCCTCTGTCGGGTAATACTGATCAAATGATTTCTCTCAAAACCTAGATAGGATATACTTTTCTTCTTCTTTTTCTTCCATTAGATTTTAACAATTAATCTAAAGACACACCTGCTCTTACTTTGCTGTCTCATACAATAAACTTTTTTTTCGTACAAATTTACTTTATTTTTACATTGCAGCTTTCTGTGGAAGTTAAGTGATGTGTATGCGTGTACATAAGTGTGTGTCTGTACATACTTTACACCAATGCAGTGGTGTGTGTGTGTGTGTGTTGGTGGTGGTGTATTCGGGGCGAGGGGAGGGTGGGGACTGGACAGATTCCGACGCATAATTTAAATTTAATTGGTGCGGGCCTGACTGGCTGGGGTCAAAATGAAGAGAAAATCAGTCACATTAATCAAGATAAAATTATCAGCTGATTAATCAGTGTTCTAATTATGGTGCCGGCGCTTCTCTTCTTTGTTCTGTTTTAATTACTGTGCCTCATTGTCTTTTCCATATGGCCAGCATGTCCCTCTCAAAATGCCCACTGAGAATACACACACACACACATGCAGATTCGGACACACACACACACACGCACATACACACACATATGTATCACCACTAACAGCTAAAATAATTAGTGCGTGCTCAAAAGCGAATCGCTCTTTGAGGACTCCTCTTAAATCTAGAGTTCTTCTTTTTTCCACTGCCCTGCACATTTTCTGTTTGTCATGCTTCTCGCCAGCATCTCTTGCAAAGGGTAATAAATAATGAACCTATTTTAAACTTAACGTGTCCCTCCCTTCAGTGCCTGTTACACATTAAAGTTATGGGGTTAAGCGTTGAAATCATAAAAAAGTTTTTCGACGAGATTCTGCATTTTTCCACTTTGTGGGTCAATGGATCTCCTTTTGGTTCTCTGACGTCCTCATGAAGGCGATCCAGAGCGCGGCGCCGTAATGAGCTTTTAAAAAAAACGAAAGAAAGGACGGCAACATCGGCTGACTGATGCAAAATTAATAGCTTTTGATTTTCCTATTCTGAAGAGAGATAACGAAAAAGGTATATAGAACATTGAAAAAAGATGAGAATGTTCCGTTTTTCCAGTTTACAAATGAGGAATGAAATGAAACTTAAACAGCACAATTGTTTTTCACACACTTAAGTCCCATCTAAGGAGGATAATAATGATTTTTATTGTCTAATTGCAGAATACGGCTTACAACGGACGAGGAAGCTTCGGTGGTTGTGATAGAAACTGGCAACACCAAACTTCGGATAGGGTGTGAAGTGAATTACTTGATGTCCTGACTATGATCAGCTGATCCTTCTGTAAGTGCATAACGTCCCCCGTCATACTTAACACACTACACAAGTAGGTACACTTCCATTTAGTACACTGGGAAGTATCCGCGTCGAGGCAGTTCCTGCATATCTACCCGCTAAAGCTTCTTCATGATGGTGGTTTCTACAGTAAATAGAAGATGAAGGATGTTATTATTGAAAAAGTCTCATTCCACAGTATGAAAATGTAAATACAACGAGCAATAGGTCGTATCGTAACTTCTCAAACCCAGCATGTCTCTTCTATTTGATCTCTGGTGACAATTTCAACATAAGCTGAAATCTAAAGTGAACAACACCTCAGGCAGTAGCTCCACGACACATTAGAGCTGCAGATGTGATGAAGACGGCCTCAGCCGGTTGATGGTGGATGCTCATTTACGACCTGGGCGTGGCTCTCAAGGGTGGAATAAGATTGGGATTTGAGGTATTAAAAAAAAGTGTAATTTAAACAAGTGAGTTAAAAGAATTCAATGTTAACTTTGTTTTCACGTGGGACACAAAGAGCCGTCTTCTGGGGGAACCTTCACCCCCCCCCAACATCCACATGATTTTATATGCATTACAGGGACTTACTGTAAACAGACCGACCTGTTTGTTAAAAGACAATGAAGGAAATATCCAAATAGAATAAATCAAATTGGAGAAATTCCGATACCATATTTCATCACGTCAAACTACGCCTCCTTGCGCAGACCAATAGCTATTTATTCGTGTTAAATTATATCATAATACCATCATGAACAGTCTACTTAGTTAGTGGAACATGACACTAGGTGTAGTTGCCACTTCACAGTTTTACTAACTTTAATAATAATGCGCTGTACTATGTATTTCAACTCAAAAGGAACGTATAGGCCAAGGTTTTTATTATCTTAAGACGCCCTCCAGTTTGAGTTTGGCCGGTTCCTGTAAGAGCTAACCGCTAAGCTATCAGCGAGTGTGGACTGGGATGTAATAAGTTAGTGAATAAAACATGTTCTGTTGCCACGGGGGCTCCACATTAGGCGGGGCAAAGTGGTGATTAGCCGACCCATCAGACTCTGCACTGTAATTCCCATCACCGCTGCCTCCATCTTTTCCTGTTTGACGCCCTCTCTTTTTTTCTATCCTCTACCTCTTTTCTCCCTCTGCAGTACCTAAACTTCGAATTTCCTTTTACTCTTCTTTCCTTTTTATATCATTCCTGCGTTAGCAGTTGTCCATAGAGTATTGTGAATCTTCTTCATTGCCGTTATATATATATAATCCTCCCGCAGAGGCGTACAGTGTCCACGGAGCTCGGCAACGAGTTCACTGGAGTCTTATGACCTTTGACTTTTGGTTGAAACTGTACGCTGTGATACGTGTGTGGATGTGAATGAATGGAAACCTACAGTCAATCGTGTCAGAGGTTTCTACATGATGTCATCTTAAACCATGAACAATGAACATGAGTGGAGAAATGCATCTCTCAAGTCAAGGACAACTTGGACGTTGACTTGTGATTTGGCTCCATCATCCAACAGCCTTCACGTTGCTGACTGACCTTTGAGCAAGTCAAAAACAGACAGGAAGTTAAAGCTGAGGCACCACCTATCAATGAAACTTACATTCTTATGATTGACTTTACCATGAGGAAGCGTGGTGTGCAGATGAGGCATTAAAACGTTCATGGGATGGGACTGTCGAGATGGGAAAGACCGTTTTCGAGGCTACGTCAGACGGATGTGGTCTTTGATTGCAGATTTGGTGATGAGACTTTTAGGTTTAATTATCTTGATCAATGAACCTTGGCTGATGTGAGGCATCCATGTCTCATATATATCTCCTCATATTCAATTCAGTTTATTTTATGTAGCCCAATATCACAAATGACCAACTTTACAATCTGTACACATACGACATCCCTGACCTTTGACTTTTGACCTCCCATCGGATCAGGAAAAAATAGGAAAAAAACTTTCACAAGGAAAAAAGGGAAGACACCTTCAGCAGAGCAACAGAAGAGGATCCCTCTCCAGGATGGACAGATGAATAGATGTCATGTGACCAGAAGGAAGCAATACAGATAAATGAGTTAAGCATTAGACGATTGCCCAGTGGCCCCAAAAGTACTTGTTGTTCTCCTCAAAACCAGATGTCAAATACAGACATATGGTCTTGACCCCTTGGCCCTCATGGTCAAACTATGACGCCTCAGTTTTCGACATGTGGATAATGTTCTTCATTCAAACATTGGTGAAGTTTAAGCAACAGAAAAACATTGTGATTTGGGTTGAAATTAATGTATTTATTTAGTAAGTCTAAGCAAGTAGTCTACGAAAAGTGTAAATGGACTTCTTCTTGCGGCTTCAGAGTCTCCCGACCACTCGAAGAGCTTTAACCCTTTTCATGCCGTTCCCCCATCCAGACACTGACGGACTGGACTACCCTTAACTCACACACAACGCACAGCCTCCTTCGGGAGCGATCGAACTACCAACCTCCCGTCCCGATTGGGAGACGACCCTCTACGGCCACATGCCAGTACACCAGTCAGCATTGACTTCTGGATTCCCATCGGACACGGACAGTGGTCTCCAGGGTTAAAGTTGTGTGTTTTGTTTGACCCATCCAAGGTTTCCTCCCCTTTCTTTTCCCGTGAAGGGTTGTTTGGGAGTTTTTCCTGATCCGATGTGAGGTTTTGGGACAGGTATGTCTATGTGTACAGATTGTAAAGCCCTCTGAGACACATTTGTAATTTGTGAAAATGGGCGATACAAATAAACTGAATTGAATTGAATTGAATCCACCCATTCCATTGTGGACTGCGTCGCACCAGGTTGCCAGACCTCTAGTTTCTAATATTGTGGTGGATAGCGTCTCACATAAAGGAGGCGTTGTGCGTCGCCATCACGTCTTGACGAATTGTCGATATTTGATGACGTGGGAATGAGGGTTTCTTTTTGGCTTGGTTTTTCGATGAACACAGATCCCCAAGTTGCTTCTTCAAGTTGAAACCTTTCCAGTGGTGAACTGGCAGAATGCTGCTGTTTGCAGATCCTCGTTTCATCGTCCATCAGGGCCATCAATATTAACAATGGCACCTTTTTCCACGGAGTAGTGGAACAACACTTACACAGTTCCACCAAGGCTCGATCGTGACTTCTCACGTCCAACCAAGGCTTCGGCCCCACATCTCGTCAAACCAGTATTTCAATATATATATACATATATATATATGTATATACAGTATATACACAGCCAGCGGGTCTAATTTATGTCCAGACACTAATGACGTCTGCTACGGTGGAAACATAGCTGCTTGTGTTTTATTGAGTTGTCAGTGTGTCGTGGTGGAATCAGACCGCTCGTACCCACCAAACCTCTCTGAATATGTAATTAGCTGCAGCAGTACAAGTGTCTCATGAATATTCATGCTCTTTTTAATTAGGCAGCTCTCTTCACAGCTAGCCGCCACAAAAAGTTACCTCCTCGTCGCACACTGTGTGTGTGTGTGTGTGTCTTCTCGCTTTTCAAGTGCTCATGTGGGGGAAGGGGTTGGGAGGAGAAAATGATGCAAAGAAAGAGAAAAATGTGGCAGCAAGAACAATAAAGGAAAGGTGTGAGAATGATGATTTACTATGTTATCCATCAATGTGGATGTCTTTGTTTCTGTCGGCCGCCCGTCGATCTGTCTGTCAATTAATCGATCTTTCGATCTACTTACCCATCAGAATAGCTCGATGCAGTGTTTTGGTTTTCCATTGGAATTATGGGAAATGCACTCATGAGACTGAGGTGAGTATATCGATACCATTCACGCCTCTTTTTCGACATTTCAATCACTTCGAAATCAACGTGGATTTTTGTGTTTAACGTTAGCTTAGGTCTTGACAGGTGAGAGAAGAGGCTCCAGGAAGTTTTAAAAATCAAACTATTCTTCTAAGTATAGTCACGGGACTCGGGAGCTGTTTAAAACCCTGTGAGGTCTCGGCAATCTTTTTTTTATTTTACACAATTAAATGCAAGGTACTTGCATTTGACACATACGCATGTGTTTCACATTGCAGAACAATCTCAGCTCTCTCTCTATATATATACGAGGAACAATTGTCGTAAGACACAAGTGCCCCTAAAGTTACATTTATTTTAATTCTTCATATCTCTTGTGGAAATATAGCTCATGTGGACGTGTTTCGGTGTTTGTAATTGGTCTTGGTTTCACAAAAGTAGTGAAATATATGAATATATAAATGTAAATAAAATGTCTAAAACATTTTTTGTTGTCCTATTTTGAGTAGAAATGATGTGGTCTGTCACACCATTTACCAAAATGATAAAAACGAGACTGAGAAATGACTTCATGCTGCAGATAAAGCTTCATGGGGCGTGTGCAAATGAAAAATGACCATTACAAATGTTTTGTTCTCAAATAAATATGTATTATACATAAAAACCCTAGCTTAGCATAAAGGATAGAGACAGGAGGAAAATAATAGCAAGGTTTCTCTGGAGCTTGTGAAAATATGTCTTCTAAATACATAATTAAAGATTAAAAACTACGAAACAATTAATCTCAACTATACAGCTAAATATAAAAATTACTTTTGCAGAAACTTAAATTGCACACAATTGAGAAAATTAGCTTTTCACTCATTTAAAATCCTGAATCTTTGTCGTCCAGGTTGCATTTTTTCCCCTGAAAGTTTTTTCGGAGGAGAATTTGTCCAAATCTGACGTGAGGGACTGGTTGATAACTCAGAAGGGGGGCGATGTTGTAAACCGTCGCTGAAGAGCAGGTGACATGGTTTCTCCGTGGGCGTCCGCTCACTGAAAAGAGGTCACTCTGTATAAAAGAATGGATACGTAAAGGTTTTGCTTATTTACTAAAGTGGCCGTGCCATCATCACATTAAACATCCGGTGACTGGCGTGTTTACGACTGTCATATGTGAGAAGTGCTATTAGATATAACCGACGCTCAATCTCATAAGTGATCCGCGGAGGTGGGAATGATATCAGCATATCGTGTTTGGAAAAGTGAATTTTTATTGCCGGAGTTGGTGATGTGTATTAAAAGCACGTTGAGTGACATTTGTGTCCACAAAGGAATTGCAGCTGAATTAAAAAAAGAAAAACGTGTCGTCTCGGCATCAGACGCGATCGGCTGAATTTATTGGGGCCGTTAAATTATTTGAACGTTTCTTTCTCCCCGTGACTTTTATTTGGACGAATCAAGTCCGGCCTCGAGGCATTTCCACAAGATTTTTCAGCATTTCTTTTGGGACGTCTGTTACACTTTGTAGATTGGAGATGTTTTATTGACCGGAGGTTCATTTACAATGCGGCTTCCGCGCGCAGGTTAATTGTTTATCGATCATCATAATACGCAAATTATAATTTGATCGCTTCTTTGAATGAGCCGATTGCCTTTTTTCTTCGACAATCTTCGATGCGATTAGACGTGAGCAGGAGAGTCCATTTTGAGTTCCTCTCGAGCTGCATCGGCCAATCAGACGGCGGCGGAGGTCGGAGGTGATTGGCGTTCTCGTCACTCCACCTCCATGAAGTGACATTTGTTTCTCTCCCTTTCAAACCCTCTGTGATTAAAGCACATGGAGCACACACATGCACTGACTGAAGCCCCCAATGCAGAACGAGAGCGCCCTCTTCTGGCCGTCTGGTGTCAGTACAGCCAGCCGTAGGACCGCGGAGCGGATAGAAAATGAGCTCATCAAAAAAATCTCAATCGATGTCAAAGAGGGCGTATTTGACCGAATACCCAGATGTTGTTGTTAATACCGATAGGATGGAACACGAGCGATGACACTACAGCAGATGTGATTTGGAAATAAGCCGAAGAAAAAGAAGAAAAAGCACGAACCCTGCAAGGTCTTATAGAATCTTTCGGGTCTTTAAAAACACATTTGTGGATATTTGCAGTCGCCACAATGATAAAAAAAGAGATTAATTGAGCTGTTTCGGCATCGATAGGGGAGAGTGTTCATCCCAGATGGCTGCAGCCATTAGTCTGGAGAAGTGACTGAGGGGAAAAAAACGTAAGAAAAATGGCCGACGAGAAAGTAAAGAAGCATCTTTTGGGAAAGTGAGAGATATCGCTGATGTAATTATATGCATAATTAAATAGCATATCATTATTATGAAGAGTTTAGTCAAAACCGGTTCCGTCTGGTCCGAGCAGCGAAGGAGCAAATGAACTTTCTGTCTTCCTTTGTTACGCGTCACCTTTTTTATTTTTATTTAAATCTTTCCATCAATGTTGTCAATGTTGTCACATCACAAAATCAATAAATAAAACAGCAATACAGGGGGAAAAACACACTATCAGAAACACTGATCCTCAAATATGTCGAGTATAAAGTATGTTCATCGTATTGGGGATCAAACCTCACACACAAAGTTAATAAAACATTACATATTTCTATGAATTCGCTACATTTTAATTATATTTTACAATGTGAATGGTGGCATTAATACATCAGAGGGATGTACTAGGGACTAGTACTAGGGAGTGGAAACAAAGGTTTTTGTGTATTCTGGGTCCATCCACTGCCGATGCTGTTGATGGTGGGGATGAGCATTTACATTCTTTTCTTAAAGTTTCCATTGTGCTTTTATTTTGCAGTTGAATGAATGAAATTAAACAACTTGGTGATGTTCAATTCAGTATATTTTGGATAGCCTCAAATCCCAAATTACAAATGGGCTTTACAGTCTCTACACATACGTCATCCCTGACCTTTGACCTCACATCGGATAAGGAAAAACTCCCCAAAATTCATAGAAAAAAACCTTTCAGGGGGGGGAAGTGAATTAACCTTCAGGAGAGCAACAGAGGAGGACCCCTCTCCAGGATGGACGGAAGAATAGACGTCATGTGACCAGAAGGAATCATTACAGAGTTACATAAACATTCACATATGTTGGCATACCTGCTTATATTTCGTCATATTTCCAGCGTGGAGTCGCTGAGCTGGTGTGTGTCATCAAAACCACCCAAACTTATCTCACGACTAGTTCCATTCATTTCCCACTATTCTGCACAGATGAGTCATCAGATTTAAGGCTAAAAACTTTGTTTTCGTCGTGCACTGATGAATCTATTGCGTCCTCTTTCAGACTGGTGGAAAGGAGGGGAAAAAATACACATTTCGGTGTTTATTTGACTACTTTGTCTATTTTCTTCTGTAAAATTATCTCAACATTCACCAAAAGTATAAGCACCTGATAATGCCTCATTCGTAAAATACGACATTACAGAAAACCTGTAATACAAAAAGTAATATTCCTGATGATCGTGTTACTCTATCCCACATGTAAACACCTTTTAGTGTCAACAGGTTACTTTTGTTCTTTCAAGTCACTTTTCCTTTTCCACGGGAGTCAGATCCCCCCCCCCCCCACCTCTCTTCTGCTGTCTAATCATCGAGCCTCATTAGGCCGCGGCTCCGCCATTAGGGAGACTGTGGCTTGGCACAAAATGGCCACCCCCTGGCCCTCCCGCTGCCTGGCGAGGATCTGCGGAACTGTGAGAGTGCCTCGTGACGTCTGCACCGCCGCGGCAGATCTATCCATCACCTCGCCGTTTATCAGCCGCGTCCGCTGGCAGGCCGATCCATCAGAGCCCAAAGTGTCGTGGGCCCGCCGGAGAACTCCAGCAGCTCCCGCGGTAAATAAGGAAGGAGCGCAGCGGGATCACGGAGGAGGAGGAGGAGGAGGAGGAGAAGGGATGGAGGGAGGGAGGTGGATGGAGGGAGAGAACACGGCAAGGTACGGGAGGAAGAAAGAGAACTGCTGAGGAGACGGAGCGGAGGATGTGAAAGAGTCAAAAGAGAGAGAGAGAGGATGATGAAGAGAAAGGTAAAGAGAGGGTATGAAGGTGAGAACGAGGGAGCAAAGACGAGAGAGGAGGAAGTGTTCGGAACAGGAAAACAAACTTTCTTTTCCACAATGTAATGGAGGCGGAGCTTAGATCTCTCTGGAAAGCTAAGACTTCATTTTTCAGCTCAAAAGAAAGAGCGATAGCGCTTTTGTTTAGCTAACGGTAGTTAGCCGAGTTGCTGGCCTCCCGTCAGTCATCAATACTATATTTTTAAGATTTTTGTCCTTTACTTGGTCGTATTCTTTTTTTAAAAACTTTATTTACCAGGTGAGTCTCATTGAGATTAAAAATCTCTTTCTCGAGGGTGAGCTGGACGAGACGGGCAGCAACATGAGAAACACAGAGTTACGAAGAAAAAACACAGAACAAGACGAGTTAAAAGAAATTAAGAGACAAGCGACATAACCGAGTCGATAAATCTACTCCACTACATCTCAAAAGGGAAATGTAGTTGTGTTTGTAAATCGACAAAAACTTTTTTAAGGAAATGTCAACAGCAGAATTAAAGTCAAGTCTCTGTTCGGATAAAATGTTCCGACATCTTCACATTAAACATCGTCCGTCACCTTTAAACGTGTTTGAGGCCCAACATCGTGACGTAAACACAGAGTCCAGATCCTCTGACCCCCAGAGTCCAGATCCTCTGACCCACAGAGTCCAGCTCCTCTGACCCCCAGAGTCCAGATCCTCTGACCCCCAGAGTCCAGCTCCTCTGACCCACAGAGTCCAGCTCCTCTGACCCCCAGAGTCCAGATCCTCTGACCCCCCAGAGTCCAGCTCCTCTGACCCACAGAGTCCAGCTCCTCTGACCCCCAGAGTCCAGATCCTCTGACCCACAGAGTCCAGCTCCTCTGACCCACAGAGTCCAGCTCCTCTGACCCCCAGAGTCCAGCTCCTCTGACCCCCCAGAGTCCTGATCCCAGATTTAACACGCAGTATTTTGCATATAAATATAAAATATATACAATTCAGTTTATGAACTTACACTTATATATTATTGGATATTTATTAAATAACTATTTTCAAAGGCTATTTTAATGGATGCTCATTTTTGATATATTTTAAAACAAGTCTCACGTCCCCCCGAGAGGACCTTCACGTCCCCCCAGGGTCCACGTACCCTCATTTGAGAACCACTGTGCTCGTGGACATCAGACAGCCAGGAGCATGCTGGGTAATGGAGTAGCATCAGGTCCTAGCTGTGTTAGCGTAGCTTCCATCTGTCTCTTTAACTTATTGTGTCCGGTCCTGATTGTTAGTTTTATATTTCATGCACAGTGTTTTTATTTTTTTTAATTTGTCTTTATTTATAATATTTTTCTCAAAAGGAGAATTTCATCTGGTTCAATAGAGGTTAAACGGAAAAATATATAAGCATCGGTCCTCGTGGAGCAACTGCTGTTTTGTGCGTGTGCGTGTGTGTGTGTGTGCGTGTGTGTCGTGTGTGTGTGTGTGTGCGTGTGTAAGTTTGCATAACTCAACGTAGGGCTACGCTGATTTAATGAAGATGCTGGCTGGAGAATCCATTAGAAGTCACAAGTGCTGTCATGGGATGAATAAAGCCTTCCAGCATAAGCCTGCTGACACACACACACACACACGTACACACACACGTACACACACACACACACACACACACACACGTACACACACACACGTACACACACACACGTACACACACACACGTACACACACTTTCCATGTCCAGCAAATAATCACATTTGATATCTTTAGCTGGGTCATTTTCTTTCACTCTTTTCTATTTCTGCTCACATGTTCTGTTTTTCTTCCTTTGGACTCTCGCCTCCTGTCCTGTGATGTCACATGATGTCAGGCGGGCTTTCCTATTGGTCTACTCGGTCACACCAGTAAAGGTGCCCCTCCCCCAGGGGATTAGCTTGGACCCGTTTCCAGAGGAGCACAGATGGGCTTCGAGACTCTCTGGTTCTGACCCAAATCTAACACCCCACCAAGGTCACAGGGACCACTGGTGTGTGTGTGTGTGTGTGTGTGTGTGTGTGTGTGTCGATCAACACAGAGGGACTACACACACACAGTTCCTTCCCTTCTTCCTCTAGTTTTAGTCTCCATCCTGGTTTCAAAGGTCACGACCCCGTGCTGACAGAACAGTAGCGCCGACCTTTACCGGCGATGGGAGCCGAGTACTTGTGAAATGTCAGGCTGAATGTCGAGGCGTGACCCCGGGTCAAAGAGCCGAAGCAGTGCTTTCTGGGTGAAAATAGCCGACTTTAGCATACGTCAACCGGTCGGCTGCTTTGTCAGTGACCACTTGGGGCTTCGTCTCGATTCCTAAGGAACTACAAGAAGGGAGAATCTTGAATCTCATCCAAGTTGCAACTTGGCCTATTTCCTCCTTCCTCCAGCCTCTTGCCTCCTGCCTCCTGCATCCTGGCTCCTGCATCCTGCCTCCTGGCTCCTGCATCCTGCCTCATCCCTCTTGCATTCTTATTCATGCATCCTGTCTCATCCTGTCTCCTGCCTCCTGCCTCTTGCGTCCCGACTCATGCATCCTGCCTCCTGCATCCTTATTCATGCATCCTGTCTCCTGCTTCTTGCCTCCTGCCTCTTGACTCGTGTCTCCTGCTTCTTGCTTCTTGCCTCTTGCCTCTTGTCTCCTGCTTCTTGCCTCCTGCCTCTTGCCTCCTGCCTCTTGACTCGTGTCTCCTGCTTCTTGCTTCTTGACTCCTGCTTCTTGCCTCTTGCCTCCTGCCTCTTGACTCCTGCTTCTTGCCTCTTGTCTCCTGCTTCTTGCCTCCTGCCTCTTGCCTCCTGCCTCTTGACTCGTGTCTCCTGCTTCTTGCCTCTTGCCTCTTGTCTCCTGCTTCTTGCCTCCTGCCTCTTGCCTCCTGCTTCTTGCCTCTTGTCTCCTGCTTCTTGCCTCCTGCCTCTTGCCTCCTGCCTCTTGACTCGTGTCTCCTGCTTCTTGCTTCTTGCCTCTTGCCTCTTGTCTCCTGCTTCTTGCCTCTTGCTTCTTGCCTCTTGACTCCTGCTTCTTGCCTCTTGCCTCCTGCCTCTTGACTCCTGCTTCTTGCCTCTTGCTTTTTGCCTCTTGACTCTTGCCTCCTGCTTCTTGCCTCCTGCCTCTTGACTCGTGTCTCCTGCTTCTTGCTTCTTGCCTCCTGCCTCCTGCTTCTTGCCTCTTGTCTCCTGCTTCTTGCCTCCTGCCTCTTGCCTCTTGCCTCCTGCCTCCTCAGTTGCTCTCCTGAAGGTTTCTTCCCTTTGTTTTCCCCATGAAAGTTTTTGTTCTGGTTTTTTGGGGAGTTGTTCCTGATCCGATGTGAGGTCAAAGGTCAGGGGTGTCGTATGTGTACGGATTGTAAAGCCCTCTGAGGGGAGTTTGCAATTTGGGATTTTGAACTATAGCCTTCAAAATAAACTAAACTGAATTAAATCGTGATCTTGTTTTAAAAAAAAGAAGTGAATCCCAAAAGAGAGAAAGAAGCACAGCTGAACACATTAGAAAGAAGCTTCATCAGATGTTCGATGCTTTCTTGCTTTTTTTTTTTTTAACTTCCAAGACAGGAAGCAGCTGCTCAAGGTCACCCTCACGTTCTCCTCCCTTCAGCTCCCTCTCTTTTCCCCGGGGTGAACTTTTCCTCCCGAATAAAGACGGCGAGAGAGAGCGAAAAAAGAGAGAGAGACAGGAGGAAAAGTCCTGAGCAAGCGTCGCCTGCTGAGAGAAGTTTTCCCCCCCCATCAATCCTCCGTCGGTGTCTGGCTCCCTCGCCTCGTTAGCTAATTGAATAAATGAAAGATTGCTCTCTGCTCCTCGGGCGCCGGGCGTCCCTTTGGCTTTCACTTGCTTTGGCTGGTTTTTTTCTCCTCGGTGTTCTTTTTCTGTTTCATGTGGAATTCGCATAAAAATAACATTATAGTAATGACACGAGAGGTAATGGGTGTCCACACTGTGTGTGTGTGTGTGTGTGTGTGTGTGTGTGTGTGTGTGTGTGTGTGTGTGTGTGTGTGTGTGTGTGTGTGAGTGTGTGTGTCTCAGCTCCTGAAGGGATGGGTGTTTCAAATGACACCTCCAGATGTGCTGGAGAAGAGGAGGAAAGAGAAGAAGCGGTTTTCAGTCGTTTATTTTAGAAGAGCGAAGAATTATTTGGAGTGAGGGAACGAGGGGAGAAAGAATAGAAGAGGTGGGGAGGAGAAAGGATGAGGAGCGAAGGATACTATATGGAGGAGGTGAGGAGGAGGAGGAGGAGGAGGAGGGGAAATAGACAAATGAAAGGACGGTAAAGGGTGATACGAACAATCCTCTTTTATTCTAAGAATAATTACTGAGAGAAACATCAATTTTAGTGTGTGTGTGCGTGTTTATGTCTGTGTGTGAGTCTGTGTGTGTGAGTCTGTGTGTGTGTGGCTGCGCGTGTGTGTGTGCATGTGATTCTTTGTGTGTGTGCGTATATGAATGTGTGTGTGAGTCTGTATGTATGTGTGTGTGTGTGTGTGAGTCTGTGTGTGTCTGTGTGTATGAGTGTGTGTATGAGTCCGTTTGTATGTGTGTGTGAGTCTGTGTGTGAGTCTGTGTGTGTGTATGTATATGAATGTGTGTGTGAGTCTGTTTGTGAGTCTGTGTGTGTGTGTGCATGTGATTCTATGTGTGCGTGTGTATATGAATGTGTGTGTGAGTCTATTTGTATGTGTGTGTGAGTCTGTGTGCGTCTGTGTCTATGAGTCCATTTGTATGTGTGTGTGAGTCTGTTTGTGAGTCTGTGTGCATGTGATTCTATGTGTGCGTGTGTATATGAATGTGTGTGTGAGTCTATTTGTGTGTGTGTGTGTGTGTGTGTGAGTCTGTGTGTGTGGCTGCGCGTGTGTGTGTGCATGTGATTCTGTGTGTGCATGTGTATATGAATGTGTGTATGAGTCCATTTGTATGTGTGTGTGAGTCTGTTTGTGAGTCTGTGTGTGTGTATGCATGTGAGTCTGTGTGTGCTTGTGTGTTTGAGTCCGTTTGTGTGTGTGTGTGCGTCCGTGTAAATGTGTGTGTGTGTGTGCGTCCCTGTGTGTGTGTGTGTGTGTGTCTTTAATAATGCAGAGGACTCCTCTCAGGCCTGTTTTGCTGTCGTTAAACGTTGACGTGCAGATGGCGGGCGCCGTTAAAACGCTCTCACCTCCGTCCTCCGCCGCACGCTGTTTACGGGCGGCCTCCATAATGCCCCATAATGCACTGCCGCCTATTAATTATCATCAGCAGCCTCGTCTGCAGAGTCTCCGCCGCCGCTTTAACGACTTCTGTCACTCTCTCGGTTTTACCTGCGCCGAGCTCGACGTGTCGTCAGCCTCGAGAAGTCGCTCTGGAGAGTCAGTGGAGAAACAAGGACCTGGGCTTTAAAATGAAAATGGGCGAGTTCATTTTTAATCAAATGAAAAAGATGATACCTCAGCCGCTTCGACGCATCGTGATAATTAGGGATTTCATATCTGGGACTTGTGGAGTTGATATTTGCACATTAATCAAAATTTGGCTGTAATTATCCAACATGTGTTCAGTATAATTACATTCTTGCGTTTGAATAGTTTTGAGAGTGTAAAATGTGTGTATGACCTATTGGATCAGTATGTGTAGTAAAATAATCAAACGGTGAACTTAATAACTTTGTTCAACTCTTAAAATACCAAAAGAAGGCCTTTGCTGGGATGTTGTTCTTCTTTTGGCTTCACTTTAAATATTAAATATTGTTTAATAAAGTGGAGTAGGGAAAGAAAGACATTTCCCCTTCCTCATGTTAGGTGATGCAAGGTTTGGACCCAAAAGCAGCAGGCAGAGTTCTCAAAAAACAGGGGCCACTTAAAATGATGCGGAGGGCCGGATTTGGCCCGCGGGTCTTGTGTTTGACACCTGTGTCCTATAGCGATATCGCGGTTAATTTTTTTTGGGGGGGGACGACTCTCCAGCTGCCGAGGAAAAAGCGAGAGAGAGAGACGCCCCGAAACCCGAGACGAGACTTATTAAGACGGATGAGACGTCGTTCGCCTCGAGGCTTCTTTTTTTTTTACCCTGAGGGAGAAAAAAAATAGAATTTGTATCCACTTGAGTTTTCTGCCTGCTAAGTAGTGGCAACATGTAAGACCTTTATGGCGGCCCGGAGATGGAAATAATTTTGCTTAACGCGCGCCGCTTTTCTAACATTCAAATGAAAAGTACTTGAAGAGCTGCGGAGGGCCCTTAATGGTTTCCAGGAAAAAGACACTTTTGTGTTGGAGTGCTTAGAAATGCCGTCTTGTTAGAGGATAACCTTCTCTCCTCTCCTGTGCATGAGGGAAAAGTGTGTGTGGCCTATCGGCAATGTGTGTGTGTGTGTGTGTACTCCGTGTCAGACCGAATTAGCCTCCGCGTGGCGTCCGCCTGGCACACGCCGCCGCCGCCGCTGCCCCGCATATGTGCCCGAGATTAGAATTAATAACCGCCGCTGCCAATCATGCTTTAATCACAATAACTCTGCGTTTAGGGGGCGCCGGGAGGTCGCGGGCATCTGGGCCTCGGGACGGCCAATCTGGAGCCGGCTAATAAGGAAGAGGCTTTGCGCGGCGAGCAGTGTGTGTGTGTGTGTGTGTCCCGATGGACTCGTGGTGGTGGTGGCAGCTGCTCAGGTGAGCCGCAGAGAGACTGACGGGAGGAACACGAGATCCTGAAGAGTCAACGATGCTACGTTCACAACAAAAACGTTGCAAATATTCGCAGCAATCCACTCGCTTGAATATTCGTGGCTTTTTCGCGACATTTGCACCTTAGAGGGGCGGGGCTTAGAGGGGGCGGGGCTTATCTCTGTGGTTTTGCTCCGTGGAAACAGTTATCATCTCCTTCATCCACCATGAAGAACTCACCTCTAGTTCTGCTTCATACGTGTTGAGGACGTCCCACAGACCTGTGAACATGTAGCGCCCTCGTGTTTGGGTTCATTACATTAATATATATATATATATATTTATCCATGACATCACCCGTAGGCTCACAGCTCGGTGACCTTCACCTCTACGTCTGAATGTCTCTTCCAGCTCCACTAGAGCAGCAGTTAGATTCACCAACGGAGGAGCAGCTCGACGCCGATTGGCTCTCGCTACTCGGCGTCCAGCGAATTTAGGGCATGTTGGGGTTTGTTTCCGGCCCTGTGTATCTATTGTTTCCGACAGTTCATAGATTGGTTCAATCAGAAAGTGATTTTTCTCTGTAGTTTTTCTGCCATCAGTATAAAATAACACAAGAGACAGAATTTCAGGGTCATCGTGATACTTTATGCTCATTTGGAAACTATCACGGAGATAAAGATGAACTAAATCAGTGTCAAATATACCATTCAATGGAGAAAATATACAATAATAATATATATTTTTGCAAAGAATAGAGAGATGTCGATAGTTATTTCTTGTATTTCAAATTCTCTCGTTCACTGGAGACAGTTTAAGTTTCATTTTCCTCAAGTAAAGATAAATGTAGGGAAGCTGAAGCGTCCCTAAAAAAAGCCAAACGACGGCCAAGCAGCAGAGTTGAGGGAGTTGATCACTATCAGCTGATCTCAAGATTAATATTTACAGACTGAATTTAACAGAAGAAATCACCCCCAATATATTTATTTATTGATTTGCTTTTAAAGCCCTTTTGCTTTTCCTGGAAGTGCCTTTAAAAAAATGGAGAAACGCGTCCGCATGCTGATTGGCTCACTTGTTCTCAACTGTGATGCTTTCTCTGACTACACTAACTCATTTACTAATTACAAATGGGGGGTTTAAAAAATTTGAATTGGTAATGAGGAAGAAAAAAAACACGCTGACCAGAAGAGTTGCGTTGTAGAAATCGTGTTCTAGACTTACTATTCTATATTCTATTTAATTCCCCCTTACATTTTGCATTGATTTAACAATTTTATATTTTTTTTCATTGAAAATGTAAAATAAAGTCATGATATCCATAACCATTGGATATTCCTGGACTTAAAGATAGTTAAAGATAGTTAAATGGGTTTTGGGGCGTTGATAAAGTGATGAATCATCGTCTCTGTCAATAGGAGGATTTCAATTATTATTTGTATTTTATTATGTTATTATTATTGTGTTTGGTCAAATGTGATTTGTCTTTATTTTTATTAATATTTTTTTCTTATTTTTTTTTTTAAGCCATATCAGATCATATATTATATATATATGTGAGTTGTTGACTGAAATATGAAAAGAAAAAATTAAATTAAACACACAACAAAAAATAAAAAAAAAACACAATGCTATCATATATACACACCACCAGGTTAACGGGTCGGATCAATAAAGATAAATGATTATGTCCATGAGATTATACACAATGTCCCATCATTGCGCATTAAGTCCCAGAATGTCACTTAAGTCAAATAATATATATATATTTTAACTATTACATCGATTGTCATGACATTCAAAATGTAACAATTAAAATAAGATGAATTTATATTATCTTACATCCCTTAATTGCATCAGTTGTTTTAAATTTATTTTGAAACGTTATCGTCTTACGTGGTGAATTAGCCTGAGGTTATTTTAGGGTTAAATAAAAACAATTAAAAACTCTATATTAATGCATTTATCTTGGTTTACAATCAAAATCTTTCATCTGGAACTTTCGCTACGGTCGTGGACAACAACACACCGAGGACCCTCCACGCCCAGGTTGTCCTCCCCCCCCCCTCTCCGGGAGCACCGAGGTGCGGCCATATTGCGGCGGTCACGTTCCACCGCTTCTTTAATACGCAGACACATCCTCTAATTGCAATCAAAACAACAAAACAACATATGTCAGGCCCCTCGGAGACGGGCGTACGCGTGTCCTGCGGGCTCCACAAATGATGAGTGATGCTTGACAAATGAGCGCTAAGATTGGCTACATAAATTAGCCCCCCACCCCCCCACCCGTATATTGCCACCAGTTAACAGCCGCGGCCTCGGCGATCGCACCATCGATCAGAGCCGTGATTGAGGGAGAGAGCGCGCCGGCCGTGCGGATGGAGAGAATACAAAAAAAAGGACTGAACGGAATATTAAAGAGAAAACGGAGAGCCTCGTAATGAAGGAAGAGTAAAGAGACGCAAACGTTTTTACTTGATCGCAATTTCAGTTTTCAAGTTACGTTGAGGTGGAAAGTGACATCTTGATTGTGCAGAGAGATGAATGTCATCGCTAGTCCTCGGGCGGGTTATCACAGCTGCAGGAAAAAGGACTCAAAGGAAGAAGAATATGGATATTTATTTTGTGGGAGGCTGTCAAACAGAAACATAAAGGTTCGTAAATGGTTCTTTAAAAGGTTTTGTGGTTCTATGAAGAACCATCACCTACTGAAGAAGGTTTTCTTTAAGACACCTTTATAGGTTATTTGAAGAACTCAAGTAAATGGTTCTCTAAAGAACCCTGGTTGGAAAGGTTCTTTGTGGAACCACAAATTGTGCCTTAGAGACATTTTTGAAGGTACTATGAGACACCTTTATAGGTTCTTTGAACTATATAAAGAAATGGTTCTTCAAAGAACCCTCGTTTGAAAGGTTCTTAGTGGAACCAAAAATGGTGCCTTAAAGAATTATTTATTGAAGGTTCTTTGAAGAACTCAAGGAAATTGTTCTTTAAAGAACCCTGGTTGGAAAGGTTCTTTGTGGAACCAGAAATGGTGCCTTAAAGAACCATGTTTTGAAGGTTCTTTGAGACACCTTTATAGGTTCTTTGAAGAACTATTTAAGGAAACGGTTCTTTAAAGAACCCTGATTGGAAAGATTTTTTGTGGAACCAGAAATGGTGCCTTAAAGAACAATTTCTTGAAGGTTCTTTGTGGAACCAGTAACGCTTCTTCTAAGGCATCACTCTGAAGGATCGTTTTCGGTTCCAGATGGCACCTTCATGTTTCCGTGTGGAGGCACTCAGATGGTTGTAGTAATGAGCTGCATGGGACACCTGGGGTATAAGTTGGGATGTTGTACTGCGAGTACCCAAAGTTATCGTCATCCATTCTTCTTCTATCCCTAAAATATCGGGGCAGTAAAAGAATGTGGAAAAAGTTCATTATTTTAGTTTTATTCTGCAACATGGGCGAATAGATTAGCGGCAACTGTGGTTCAGAAGTTCGTGCGAGTCATCCTTCAATCGGAGGATCGATCGCTGGCTCCTCGGTTCATGACGAGTCCTTTACTCTTCACCCCAGAAAAAAGGCTGTGCGATCCGTCAGTGTGTGGGTGTACGATGGGCAGGTGGTGCCTTGCTTAGTGGCTCCTGCCATCAGTATGATGAGGGTAGGAATGAGGGTAGTCCAGCAGGGACCCTGAGAGGTCAATACAAGCCTTTTAACCTTAGGGTTTTTTTTGAAAATTCAATATTCTACAATCCCTTCATTTTGTCATTTTTGGTCATTTTCAATGTTTCACCCTGTTACCTATTTTATATTTACTATATTTTTTTATTTTTTGGTTTTAATTTGATTTTAATTAAAAAATTAAAAAAAATTAAAATTATAATAATTTTTTTTTTTAAGTGTGTTGTGCACTTTATGTTTGTTTTTTGTTGACCGAAAAGAACGACACATTAAACATTGATGGGGTCAAATAAATTAAAAGGCGGGGAGGGTGTAATATTGATTCGGGTCAAAATGACCCTAAGGCAACACGAGGGTTAAAAGGATTTCATAACCCGATGTCAGGGCTGTGGCCATTTAATCCCGTTTTAAGATTATTGTGCTTCATCTGGAATTACTAGAACCACATTCAAGTCAGGATACATGTACATAATTCATTTAATAGTAATTATTACAAGGGCAGCAAGACTAAATATTGTAGGCCCTCAAAGCTGCATCACCTCACATAAAGGTTGCCCAGTGTGTCGATGTGTTTCCAGCTTGCCTGCTGCCCTCAAGTGGTACAAAATAAAAATGTAATGCAGCTTGAATTGCTCATGGAAAAAGACCAGACGCTACAACTCTTTATCCACTCGAGTGAAGGTTTTTCTTTTTCACAAATTTATTAATAATAATTTATTTAGAATCATTTTACCGATTTAAAATCACTTGCACAACATAGATCAATATCTTTTTAAAGTCTCGTCGGTGTCAAGTACAGACATTAAAACTAAAATATTCAAGATTGCATAATCTTGAATGACAGATGAGCCATAATGGATAATATGACAATACTTATATACGTACAACATATAATACTGTTAGAATACTTTTAACAAAGCAATTGCATAAAAACATGCATCAAAACGGGTCGGTCCAAATAAAGCCTGAATGAAATACTAAAATGGGTTTCACGGTCATTCATTGATGACCTTGACCAGACTCTGACCGGCTTCTTCACGCCGCCACGTCGGGGTTCACGGCCGCTCGCAGCTGGACGCGAGCGTCCCGCAGCCGCTGCTTCTGGACGCTGTTACGAACCCCGTAGCCAAAGTAGATGATCAGGCCTGGAAGGAAAGAGTTGAGGCTTTTAAGAAGCCGATTTTCTTTAAAGAAAAGACACCATTGTGCATTTAGATCCCTCCACCGTCTACAAATGATAAAGACGAGCTGAAAGAATACAAACAACATGCCACAGAGTTGGTTATTTAGAGGTCTTGTAGCCAGCATGCCTACCCACTGCCATCCAGACAGCATAGCTGATCCAAGTCTCTCCTCCCAGCTGAACCATCAGGTAGGTATTCATGAAGATGCTTAAAACTGGAATAAAGGGTAGACCAGGAACCTGCACAAACATACATTATGAAAGGTTCAGTACGTTACTGTATGGAGGTTTTAAGTGGGGTTGTATGAAGTAAGTTCAATTTTGGAATAATGTTGAAATGGATGCAAGAATGGTGGACTCCTTTTTGGTTTTCAAGGGAATTATTTATAAAACAATTATTGAGTTATAAATGTGATAAAATACACACACACATATATATACACACACATTATATATATAAATTGTTTTATTTTTTGTTATTTTCCCTCTATTTTATATATATATTTTCTGATTTATTTGATTTTAATTTATAAGCATTTTTTGCTTCTACCTATATCTTTTTTAGTCTCTCTTTTGTATATTATATAGAATAATATTGTATGGTATTTGATTGACTGAATAAAATAAACAACAAGTATCAGACGGGCCTTGATTCAACCCTCAAACTCATCCCAAAAACCAGCTTCCTACATCTCAAAGATAGCCGCGCTAACTGACAAGACATCCTCATTGGAGCTGTAAATTAAAAAAAACAGGTGCAGATCCTCACATGCATGAAGTCCCGCCCACCAGCCCTTTCGGTTTACCATGAAAGCCGCTTTCGTCGTGTTCTGCGGCTGTTTCCAGACGACGGCGACGGCGAGGACCAGCGCCAGCATGAGGAGGGAGACGATCAGCGTGCTCCACAACTCTCGTCTGCGGAGGGAAAGCAGACCCTCGGACAGCAGGACGCTTAAAACGATCACCAGCATCACTGAGGAGGAACCACAGCCGTCAGAGGAAATCCTTGTTTTGGTTAGCTTGACATTTCATGAGGGCAACACACTACCCATCAAAAGTTTGGGGTCACTTAGAAATGTCCTTATTTGTCAAAGCACTGTTTTTTTCAATGAAGATATCATGAAATTAATCATAAACACTCTCTACATAGTTAATGTGTAAATGACTATTCTCTGGTGTGTAATGAAGTCTCTACAGAGGTGTGTAGAGGCCCATCTCCAGTGTTCTGATGGTACATTGTGTTATCGCCTTAGAAGACGGAGGGGAAGAATACCCTTGAAACCCTTTTGATGCGAGCGCAGCTGAAAACAGTTTTGCTGCTGAGAGAAGCTGTAAAACGGGCATTCCTTTGAGCCACAAGAAGAACTACATTAATACTTACAATAAAAATCATTATGTATAACCTTGTCCACGGCATGACTTTATTTTTTGATTAATTTTGCAATTCATGTGATAAATAAAAGTGAGTTTTCATGGAAAACACGAAATTGTCTGGGTGACACAACACTTTTGAATAGAGTATTTTGTGATGATCGTTGTGAAAGAGTTGCCGTTGGGTTTAAACAAGCAGAACAATGAGAGAACTTACAAATAATGATGGTGACTACGTTGACATTTTTGGAGGTGCGGTGGGTGGGTTGAGAGGGAGGCCTCAACAGACCCATCACACTGAAGGGCTCCGGCCGACGGATAAGACCAGGGTCTTCTTTGTACCTGGGAGGGGAAAGGACGAAGCAACATGCTAAAGATGATCCATCTACAAGCTCATCCCGTCAGGTCTATTTGTCATTTCACCGTTTCCCAGTGTTAAATGATCTTTTACCAAACGGATTAAGTTTACATCCAAGTGTACTTACCTTAAAACGAGAACACACACTGCAACAAGGGTATAGGCGAAGATGGTTCCAATTGAACTCATGTCAACGAGTGCCTTCAAGTCAAATAACAGGACCATGGCGGCTGCAAAGAGAACCAAATAGTGCAAGAGTCTGTGGGAAGCCATCGAATGTGGAGAAGTGACGTAAAGACATCACATGAATCACCTTGTAGCCCCGCCCTACAGCCTGCTCTGCTTTAGGGTCCGTTTGACTCCAAATGGACTATGATTTACAAAATGATGCTGTATTGAAGACTTTAAACTAGAGATTAAGACAATAAACTCATGTTTGCTGTGGGAATAAATCGAGAGAAGTAGAGTCAATTTCTCATAACTTATTCTCTACAACCAGATGAGTCACCCCCTGGTGGTCAGTAGAGAGAATGCAGCTTTAACACATGAAGCTCATACTTCAAACAGATCCACGGATGATGCTGTCTCCCAGGTACTGCACACCACACTCTCTCATCTGGACAGCCAGAGGGGGGGCTATGTGAGACTGCTGTTCATTGATTATAGTTCAGCTTTCAACACCAGAGTAGCCTGACTGCTTGAGCTGGGACTAGACACCCCCCTGTGTGCTTGGACCCTCCTCTTCCTGACCGCCCAGCCCACAGGTGGGGGGTGGTGGCAGACACTCACCTCACCCTGAACAACATCCCCCAGGCCCCCCCCCCCTCCCCCCCTACTGTACCCCCTGTACACACATGACTGTGTGGCCAGGTGGCCAACAACACCATCATCAAGTTGGATGACACACACAGTGGTGTGGTGCCTGATCCAACGACCAACGGAAGGCCTACCTGGAGGAAGAATTGCTGATCTGTCACTCTGGCCAGGACAACAGCCTCATCATGAATGTCACCAAAACTAAGGAGCTGATTGTGGACTTCTAGGGTACAACCAGAGGATGTACTCACCACTGGGGATTAACTACTGAGAGGAGGGTGGTGGGGTATAATACTGGGGAGTCCATCACGAGGATCTGACATGGTCAACAAACACAGACACTCTGGTGAGAAAGGCAAGGCAGCGCCTCTACCACCTCAGGCAGCTGCCAGAGGATCCAGGAAGCATCACAGCCTGGTTTGGCAACTGCTCCGCTCAGGACAGGAAGGCTCTGCAGAGAGTAGTGTTCAGCTGAACGCACTATTGGAACTCACTCCCACCCTGCAGGACTTGTACACCAGGAGGTGCAGAACCAGAGAATGCAGGATCATGAAGGATCCTCACCACCCCAACAACAGACTGTTTCAGCTCAGGCGTCAGGGCAGCAGGCAGGTAGTCGCCACAGAACTGAGAGAGAGAGAGAGGAGAGTTTCTTTCTTTCCTCAGGCCATCAGGATGACAACCGACCCACGACCCCCCCACACCACCCAACCCCACACACACACACACACACCACACACACACACACACACACAAAAATTGTGTTGTTTTTTTTTTTGTAATAGTGTGTACTGTTTGCTTTGCATTCCTGCTGAGCATTGCCACTTTCATTTCACTGCACACCCTGTGTGTGTATGTGACAAATAAAACATCTTGAATCTTGAATCTATACAACCAGAGGAGTCACCCCTGGTGGTCAGTAGAGAGAATGCAGGTTTAAGACTCTTCAGCATCGCTTTCGCTCGGCAGAACCGGCGGTTAACTCTACTTAGGGTTGAAAACATGTTTTTTTTTGTTCAATGGCAATTAATGTATCTCGTAACTGCTTGGTTAATCAACTTTGATAGCCTCACATACGCGATCGCACCCTTTTCTCAAACTTCGTGCACACACTGTAAAAAATAAAATTAAATAAAAAAATATATATATGATTGCAACTGCGGCGTACCGGCCACTGCTCCCGAGGACAGCGTGGCAACGACGGGGCTTTGCCTGGAGCTCAGGTAACAGAGGGGCTTGAAGAGCAGGCCGTCCCTCGCCATGGCGAAGAGCACCCGAGGCATCGGGAACATCACGCCGAGGAGACTGCGGGAACACGACAGCACCGCGAGCAAAGGGAGCGCTCGGCAACACACCGACCAGGTCAGACAATCAAGTCCACACGCAAGAACAGCATACACGAGCAAATATTTCATTTTAGACCGTCTAAATTATAGTAAAACCTGCGCTAAAAGAAATTATTTTCACTTTTCTACCATGCAAGTAGAAATTCTGCATCCCAACAATGGCTAGGTCATTTAAAAACGGTGGCACAGTTACAGAAGGCAACTTAACTCTCCTGTTACCTTCAAATGCACCAACATCTTTTACCCTTTTTGACCACAGCAATTAAAACCTCCAGAAAATGATTAGAATTAATATAGTTTCCCAAGTTTAAATGTGAGGTACTTTATGTTTGTTTGTTGACTACCTAAATAGATCTTTAAATAAATTTCAAAAGTTGATATTCCTTATATGTTTTACACAGTGAAAAACAGCCTGGGGTCAAATTGAGTTGTGTTCAGGACATTGAAAACATATCATCATGTGAATTTTAGGTTTTCCCAGTTGTCCCCAAGAAATTAGGTTAAAGTCATGAAATATGAAGCAAAAAAAAAATATGTTAATCATTCTTTTGGAGACATTGAATGGGTAACAGGAGGATTAAGACAAGCAACTGGAACCGACACGGGGCGACGGACCGGTACCTTGTTGACAGTGCACAGAGGGATCCCACCGCCACGACGTACTTCGCGGGCTCCCAGCCGACATGTTCGAAGGCCACAGGTAGAGGGCTGTGGCTGTCGAGCAGGTAGTAGGGCATCATGAGCGTCAGAGCGGCCGACACGCCGAAGTAGGCCAGGAAGCAGATCAGCAGGGACGTCACGATGCCCAGGGGGATGGCTTTCTGCGGGTTCTGCACCTCCTCCCCTTGGAAGAGCGTTTCCATCAGCCGAGGCAACGCTGCCGAAGTCAATTTACACACAATGTGCTCTGTAAAAAGAAAAGGTACCCGTGGTGGCGATGCAGTCAAATCCCACAAAGGCATAGAAACAAGTCGCTGCTCCTTCCAACGTGCCGTCGAAGCCGAAGGGAAAGAAGCCGCCGACGCCAAAGTCGACCGTGTCATTGTGCATCGTCATGTTCCTGCAGAGAAACATCAATTCATGACTAACATTAATGTGAATCCATATTGCGTTGAACAGAACAAAAGACCATAATGCTCAGTTAAACAGGGAAATAATTTCAAAAAAGAAATCCATTTAAATTCTATAGTAGAATTGCAGAAAGAAAAAAACAGCCATGAAATGTGATATTTAGTGTATAGATATCATTTTAGGCTCAGTATTTTTTAAACTCGGTATTATAAATGCAAGAAATGCAGATTCTTTGTTGAGAACTTTACACATTATAAAAGCACACAGACATAAAACCAACTCATTATTAAATAAATGACGAAATGCCTGTTTATCGTGTAAATGTTTACGTCACGGCCTGCAACCCCGCTTTTAGAAAGACTAGTGGAAAGCGAGCTCACTGCAGCCTTTAATACCACATATCTGCACTCAGGTGATTGCACAGGCTCCACGTTGTCATTTAAAAAATATATCCAATCTAAAACTCTGCCAAATATTTTTCAACTTGCTTTTCACAGGTTGGACTTATCTTTTTTTTTTTATTGTTCAGCACAAATCAGGTTGATTGCAGCCCAATTTTTTTTATAATGGTTTATTTTATAAGGGACAGTGCACATTGATAAAAACATTTCAGCAAATGTGCCAGAGTTAGCCAAGAGGCTATTTTTCATCTGTCGTCCCAAAATAATCAAAGTTCTTCGTCAAATAGTTATTTTTTTGCACAGATATACGTATTTTCATTGTTCTAACTTTAGGCTGAAAACAAAAACAAAAGCACATTTGAAAAACTGGATAAGTCATAGAATCATCAACTCCTCTTGTCAAAAGGTCATTTTAAGTTAAGAGCCTTTATTAAAGTCGTGTACAATTAACCATTAAAATGGATAAAGGAGAATAGAATCATGTTTATGAAGGTATTTAGAGCAGTAGTTATTGAAGCCTATTTTCCTCTATAATGCCACTAACTAAGACAAAGTAAACAGGAAGCATGACGTCATTCAGTTAGCCGTTTTAGCTTATACAAGTATATATTTTGAACTGTTAAATCCAAACCAACTAGCCATTAGTAATTCCTTTAGCACACAGAAAACCATCACCGGGTCACTTTGACACTGGAAATTCTTTTTAAAACCGGATGATTTTGAGAGTCACCCTTTAGTTATTATAGAAGGAGCACTGTTGAAGATTTCTAGAGAGGAGTCATGGACTTTTATTCACAAGGGACATATCTAATGGAAGTATTAACCAAATATCCATAATTTACATTCAAAATAAAGTATTTTCTGCATTCACAATTTAGACAAAAATATTTGAATCCCAAATGAGCGTTAAAAAAAGGAAAAATCTCACTCCTTGAGAAGAGTTGCATTCAGGATCGTCTCCCGACTGATGCTCCAGTTGCCGAGGTCTCCTTTAATGCAGCCAGCGATTATGATGAAAACCAATACGAGTACATTCACCCCCGTAATCACGGTGTTGATGACGGCCGACTCCTTCACGCCGAACGCAAGAACCCCTGAAATTAGAAAAGAGAAAGGTCGGCAAATTCAAAACACAAATATCAGAACGATGAAAAAGAGAGATCTTACCGGCCAGCAGCATAATTATCCCGGCGGCGTAGAAGTCGGGGTACGTGGCCAAGCCGTTCGACTGCATCGGGGTATGCTTCTCCAGAGTTCGAGCAATAATGTTGTCCAAGAGGTCATCGAAGGTCCCGGTCCAGGCTTTGGCCACACTGGAGGTTCCTGAGAAGAACAAAGTAGCATCGACACATTTAGATTCATACTTTTTGGACTATTTTACTGTGTTTGGCTTCATTGTTACACAGACCATTGGTCTAGTCATGTTGGAATTTTAATAGGTGCTTGTAGGAGCCATTTTGTATTGTTGGACCTCCCACCAGCAGGGGGCGTAGTGCCACTATCAAATAAGATAAGACTCTAAATCGATCATTTAATGAATAAACATCAAGCTGTGGAGAAGACTTTAAAGTAGAGACTATGAACTTATCATGTTTACAATGTTTACTGAGCGAATACATCAAGAGAGACATTACATAGACGGCCATACAATCAGAGGAGTCGCCACCTGGTGGTCAGTGGAGAGAATGCAACTTCAACACATGAAGCATATACTTCTATATAACCAGAGGAGTCGCCCCCTGCTGGTCAGTAAAAAGAAGGCAATACATGCATAAACTCATTCCAACTACCACATTAGCATCACCGGTTTTTGCCACCTGGTGGAAAGCTGGACTTTTTTTTTTTTTTTTTACTTACCAATGACGTAGGACAGCAGCAGGTTCCAGCCCGCCACAAACGCCCACACCTCCCCCAAGGTCACGTAGCAGTAGAGGTACGCCGAGCCCGTCTTGGGGACCCGGGCTCCGAACTCGGAGTAGCACAAGCCGGCGAAGACGGAAGCCACCGCCGCCACCAGGAAGGAGAGGATGATGCTGGGGCCGGCCACCTCCCGGGCCACCTCCCCCGCCAGCACGTAGACGCCGGCCCCCAGCGTGCTGCCCACGCCCAGCCCCACCAGGTCCAAGGTGGTCAGGCACCGGCAGAAGTTGGACACCTCGCCATCGGGCTTCATGGGCTTCTTTCGGGTCAGGCTCCGAATGAAGCGTAGCACTTTGGCACAAGTGGTTCTTAAGAAAACGGCAAGTAAAGAAACCAAAAAATGAAAGAATTACATATATGTAAAGAACAGTTTGGTGAATTGCTGTTCAAAAACATTCTACATAGTGGGTACAAGTAAATAGCTCCAGAAAATTCACAATTAAACATGTTAACTCAGAAACATTACTGTGGAAACGGGGTTACTTACAATAAATACAAATATTATTTTTGTATTACATGTTCTGACATTGTGTGTTTGGATATGCAATATCTTATTAAATGTGCTTATTTAACATTGCACATGGGCTAAAGCCAGAATTCAAATGCATCTCTTCATTCTGTTAAAAGGTTAAGAGTCAAAAGGTTTACATACATCCATATATTAGAAAATCTGTTGGCTAATAAACAATAAAAACTGTTTGCCGTGTTTTTAGGAATAATATGTTTTTTAGATCTATGAAGGATATCTGAATGAAGCCTCGTGACAACCTTCAGAAGAGAGACATGAAGTAGACATGTCGGACTCAGTCTGAAAAAAGTCTTTTAAAAAACATAAATATTCCATCCAACACACGACTAACGTGGTAAACGATCGAAACTAAAAAGATGAAAATGTCCCCATTGATTGCATTACAAGTTAATTAGTTTTTCCATATATACAAATGAGACATTATCTGAAGAATAACTGTTGGTGGATTATTTAAATGTGTTTTTTTGGGATGTTTTTTGTGTCACGGAAGCAAAATGCAAACATTTCTCAAAATTGACCAGCGCATGATGTGCAATGTTTCGCCCTGAAGTTTTCTCGCCTTAAAAAGTGAACTACAGGCAAAAAGTGTGGAGGAACATTACCCGCCAGCCATTGCGAAGCTCCTTCCTCCCTCGGACTCCTTCCTCCCTCTGCCTGAAGCTCCTTTCTCCTCCTGCTGCTGCACACCTGGATCCAATCCAGGCAATCAGTGCTTTGAGGTGGGCGAGGCCTCCTGAGGGAAGCCCTTCACTACTGTGTGTGTGTGTGTATCTGCGCGTGTGTGTGAAAGTTAAACGTCAGTTTAAGTGACTCTGTCGTCATTTAGACGTTTGAAATTGCAGCGACACGCCGGAAAAAACAAACATGCATTACGAGCGTCGGCAGGTTTCTCTGGATATGAAAATATAAACCATGAACATTGATAACAAGTGTGCTCTCAACTTGTATTATGTTTCTGTCTTGTTTTGTTAATTGATTGAATACTGACACCTGTGATTGTTAATGTGGGTGTGTACCTGTAATGTGATTGGAGTGTTAATGAATAAATCTGATTGAGTGAGAGCAGCTGTGTGTTTGACGTCAGTCACGTCGTTGTGTCTACTCTGTGAACAAACATGGCATTTTTTTTAGCCTTAGCTCTCGTTTTGTAAAACGCCGACAGGCGACGTCATCCTCTGTCCTCGTCTCATGGCTCTGGCTTGACGACCCTCCCCATCTAGTCCTCACATATGTACACGCACATATTGCAACTCTTCATTCTCCATTTGCAATTTGTACCAGTTAGTTCTGTCTGCTCTATTCAAAACATCTCTTCCATGTCCTGACACTTATCGTTGCACCTCGAGAGGAAAGTTCATAGAACTCTATTTCGTGTTTCCTCTATAAGGAACTCTAATTCACGTTTCCTCTATTAAGAACTCTAATTCATGTTTCCTCTATTAAGAACTCTAATTCATCTTTCCTCTATTAAGAACTCTAATTCATGTTTCCTCTATTAAGAACTCTAATTCATCTTTCCTCTATTAAGAACTCTATTTCGTGTTTCCTCTATAAGGAACTCTAATTCACGCTTCCTCTATTAAGAACTCTAATTCATGTTTCCTCTATTAAGAACTCTAATTCATCTTTCCTCTATTAAGAACTCTAATTCATGTTTCCTCTATTAAGAACTCTTATTCCTGTTTCCTCTATTAAGAACTCTGATTCATGTTTCCTCTATTAAGAACTCTAATTCATGTTTCCTCTATAAGGAACTCTAATTTATGTTTCCTCTATTAAGAACTCTAATTCATGTTTCCTCTATTAAGAACTCTTATTCCTGTTTCCTCTATTAAGAACTCTAATTCATGTTTCCTCTATTAAGAACTCTAATTCATGTTTCCTCTATAAGGAACTCTAATTTATGTTTCCTCTATTAAGAACTCTAATTCATGTTTCCTCTATAAGGAACTCTAATTTATGTTTCCTCTATTAAGAACTCTAATTCATGTTTCCTCTATTAAGAACTCTTATTCCTGTTTCCTCTATTAAGAACTCTATTTCATGTTTCCTCTATTAAGAACTCTAATTCCTGTTTCCTCTTTTAAGAACTCTAAACGTACTTCTAAATATATGAAACAGTCAGCAACAATTCTCCTTGTGAGGGCATTTATTGGTAAAGGTGCAGCGAGCGAGGAGTGCCTGTAATACGCATGTTGTACCACTAGAGGGCAGCAGGAGTACGAGGGATAAATGCTGGGTTGCGTCCTCTCTGGTCTCAGCCGATGACATCATCCCTCCGCCGATGAAAAGAAGGGAATTCTGTTTGAAATCGAGGGAGGTGAAGAAGATCAAGTGTCTGCTTATGAGGCACAGAACTAATTATGATGTTCACTTTGATTTTTTACGGGAAAGAAAATTAACTTTTGTGCTCCTTTATTTAAAAATAGCCCTGTTTTCATATAATAACATTGTGGATGATGGCTCTGGTACATCCATCTTTTCACAGATTATTAATCATTCAGACCCCCGATGGATGATTATGCACATTTTAAACCTTTAAAAAAAAGGTGACTGGATGCATTTCAGGTATCGGATGTGTTTGTGGTTTTCAGATGGTCGTCTGAGCGATCCGGTTCCAGCAGACCGGTTGAACCCAGCAGTGTCGGCTGATGGTGACTTTATATTTTATTGCATTTAATTGATCTTATGAACGGCTACTTGTGAAACGACCCGGTGGCGCACGTCCTCTCATCCCAACATGCTAATCAGGCAGTAAACAATGAGCAGAGGCTTAATGGGCTCCATACTGCTGTGTGTGTGTGTGTGTGTGTAGGTTTGTGTGTGTGTGTGTGTGTGTGTGTGTGTGTGTGTGTGTGTGTGTGTGTGTGTGTGTGTGTGTTGCGTTGCTGTAAAGTTGTTCACACTATCTATCCGCCTAATGGAGAGGTAGTTGTTAGTGGCGTATAGAGACAGAGTGGGATCAATGCTGCTTGTCATTGCTCTTGTGTGTGTGTTTGTGTGTTTGTTACTGTGTGTGTGTGTGTGTAAGTGTGTGTGCATGTGTGAGTTACTGTGTGTGTGTGTGTGTGTGCGTGTGTTTGTTTATGTCAATGTGCGCGTGCATGTGTGTGTTTGTTACTGTGTGTGTGTGTGTTTGTTTATGTCTATGTGTGTGTTTTAGTGTGAATGTGGGTGTGTGCATGTGTGTGTTTGTGTGTGTGTGTGTTTTTGTGCGTGTGTGTGTGACTGTGTGTGTGTGTTTTAGTGTGAATGTGTGTGTATTAGTGTGTTAGTGCGTGTGTGTGTATGCACGTGTGTTTGTGTGTGCGTTGGTTTGTGTGCGTGTCTGTGTATGCGTTGTTGCTTGGGTGTGTGTGCGCGTCTGCGTGCCTGTGTGTGTTTGTATGTGTGTGGGTTTTGTATGTGTGAGTGTGTTTGTATGTGTGTGTTTCTGTGTGTGTGTTAGTGTGTTAATGCATGTTTGTGTGTGCGTCTGCGTGCGCGTGTGATTGTGCGTGTGTGTCTGTGTGTGTGTGTGTTTTATGTGTAAGTGTTTGTGTGTTTGTGCGTGTGTGTCTGTGTGTGTGTTTGTGTGTAAGTGTTTGTGTGTGTCTGTGTGTCTGTGTGTGTTTGTGCGTGTAAGTGTTTGTGTGTTTGTGCGTGCGTGTGTGTGTGTGTCTCCGGCTGCATCTGTGTGTGCAGTGCGAGCTTGAGGAAGTTGAGGCCGGTCACCATGGAAACCCATCCCCGTCTCCCTGGACCGTCTGGCTGCCTCAGCCGGCGGTCGTCGTGAGGCGGGGAAGCGTCGACGTGTTCAGTGCTCGGGTTCGTTTAATGAACACAATGAGGTCCACAGGTTGCTACCTTTCCACAGCCAAACACACATATATATATACACATATACATATATACACATATACGTATATATGTATATGTGTATACACGGCGTCGCTACGTCTCTCCTCCACATTCCAAATATGATAACTGCAAAAAAAAAAAACAACATGGGAACGACATCATCTAAAGATGGACACGGCGAAATCGAGGCTTCGAAACATCAAAGCAACGACACCGTGACGACCTCCACTTCCTGTATTCACGTTTAACCTTCATAGAGGTCATGGAGATGTTTTCACGACCCCTCCACCTCCACCCCCCCCCCCCCTCCGGAGGGATTCCCCAGTCCAGTCGCTCCTCAAGGGGGCGGAGCTCCGGTACGGGCGCCACAGGGAAGACGCTCGCTCAACGGCGCCGAGCTTCAGGGGAACTCGTCACACGCGAAACCGTTGATGAAGCTTCGGGGTTTCTCTGAATCTCTTTGATGAGCTCTTTGATGTTTTGGAAGTTTTCATTAATTAAACTGGAAAAAAACATGTCTTCACTAACACGGAGCGTAGAGGTCGAGAGATGGTTTCCAGTCAGCAGTGTGTCACATACCGAGACCTCTGATTGGTCGATGGGAAAGGGAACACATCTGTTTGGACGTGGCAACGAAAGCATTATAATGCAAATACTTTATGTATGAATAGATTTAGGTTGGACGATGTTGGCTTTCCTATGAGAGCTTTACATCGGAATCATTTGTTGACCTTTTTAAATTTCTAAATATATATAAACTGCTGGATGTTTACTCTTAAGCTGCGTTGCGAATTTTTCGCGTGAGTAGATCCCGAACAAAGTCAACGCACAACGACGCGAATGGTTGCGTTTGATGCAAATTTCCGTCGGGCGACGCAAATAAAAGTAAAGTAGAAAATTCAACTCATTCAAAATTTCGCCCGAAGCCGAGTTGCGAGAGCCAATCGGCGTTGAGCTACTCCTCCGTTGGTGAATCTAACTGCTGCTCTAGTGGAGCTGAAGAGACATTCAGACGTAGAGGGGAAGGTCACCGAGCTGTGTGAGCCTACGGGTGATGTCATGTATAAATATATATATATACTGTATATATATATATATATTAATGTTATGAGCCCAAACACAAGGGCGTGACATGTTCACACGTCTGTGGGACGTCCTCAACACGTATGAAGCAGAACTAGTGGTGAGTTCTTCATGTTGGATGAAGGAGATGATAACTGTTTCCATGGAGATAAAACCCGGCGATAAGCCCCGCCCCCTCTAAGGGGAGAATGAAGCGAATGACGTGAATAAGCCACAAATAGTCAAGCAAGTAAACTCACGCTTTTGGCGTGGACGCAGCATTCGATGAACCCCCCATCTAAAAGGTCAGAGGTCATCCATTGTTCTTTACTTCCATGTGTTGGTACTGTGCCGCTCATTAACCCTGTTTACACCGTGTTGATTTATCTGAGCAAGATACAAGCGATGAGACACGTCGCTGACATCACCTCGCATCCCTCCAACCCCCCCGGGGAGCTCACAGATAAGCCGCCTCCTCCTTTTCTAATCAAGACTGCTCTCTCACTTTTCCTCTTGTCGGAGGCCGCCTCATCTCGCCCTGCGTCCTCTGTGTAACGGCGAGGAAAAGCGGCGTCTTAAAAAACGGCGAGGCCATTAAAAACTCATTTTTTGGAACGTGACATTTGTGAGGGGTGCACTGTGATTGGTTGAGATACGTTTCGCTGTTATTAACACCGTCAACACGGGTCAATTATCCACTGCGTCTTCCTTTGTGACGGGGGCGCAGACGAAGACTGGAGAGAGAACGGCAGCAAGAGATTATGAGCTGGAACCGAATAAAGGTTATTTCTGCGTGTCAGACTGCGGCTCATTCATTTTTTATTTTGCATTCTGAATAGACTGAAGTGAGTCAGAGGAGGGGGCCATCTTTGTGGTGAATATAGTTCATGGATAACGCAATCAAAACCATTCACGGTAGTTATTGACTGCTCCACTCTTTTTCTATGAGCAATAAACAGGTGAATAAATACCGTAGACTGCGTATAAGAAGTGGACGTTTTTTTGTGTGACATCGCCCGTTAGTTTCTGGACAAATGTGAAGTTTTGAAGCCTCGAGTTCGACAATTTCACCGTTCCTATCTTGAAATACGGATGTCGCCATTTAGTTTTTTCCCGCAAACCAATAAAAAGAATTGACCATAATTGGAATTACCATCACGCTGTATAGAAGAAGACTTGAAACTAGAGATTCAGACATAAACTCATGTTTACATGTTTACTGAGGAAATACATCAAGAGAGAAGTAGAGTCATTATATAGACTTCTATACAACCAGTGTAGTTGCCCCCTGGTGGTCAGGAGAGAGAATGCAGCTTTAACACATTATGCTGCGGCACAGAGGCGGCAGCAGGAACCGATTTGGGCTGCGGCACGGAACACCTAACCATGAAGTGACTCATTGTCATGGCTAAAGGGTACTGTCAGTAATGTGTCAGTACCCACATGATTACCCATAATGCCCTGGCCTGCTCGCTGCCTGGTCCCACTTTGTAACTAGGCTATATAACGTGGCAATGGCAGCGAACAAGGTTAAAAATATCTGACTTATCTGGGTCACAACAGTCATTTTAGGCATAGATCCGATACGGCTCGTGTTCCAACGACAGTGTTCCACCTTCGAAGTCCAAATGGCTTTCCGTCCTCACGAGGATTTCTCTCATGCTTTAGTCGCTCTGCTTCTATTCATATATGTACAGTGAAGGTTTTAAGGGTTTCTCATCTCTCATATGTGTCCTCCACTGTATGTGATCCTGAAGCTCCACCTAGCTCCACCCTAGTAGTAGTGAGACGAAGAAGCTGATAATCCCCTGAACTTCTATGATTGGAGAACCGAAAACGTCAATGAAGTCGAATCTACTGCTCCAACAATTTGTCTGTTCTGGTATTTTTCTGTTATTGGAGTCACGGAAATGTTTTTTAAAAAACGGAAACGGATATATCGACAAATCCAGAGCGACTTCATTCTGGTCACATGACATCTATTCTTCTGTCCATCCTGGAGAGAGATCCTCCTCTGTTGCTCTCCTGAAGGGTTCTTCCCTTTTTTCGCTGTGAAAGGATTTTTTCTATTTCTTGGGAGTTGTTCCTGATCCGATGTGAGGTCAAAGGTCAGGGATGTCGTATGGGTACCGATTGTAAAGACCTCTGAGGCAAATTTGTAAATTGTGATATTTGGGGATACAATATAAACTGAATTGAACTTAAAGAACAAACAAAAAAATCATAATGCAAAAAACTACAGCAGCTCCACGATCCTTCTGGGATTCCTGTCTCTTCCTCAATGTGCACTTCATGACTGTCTGCAGCAATATGTTCTCTCCCAAATAAACAAAGGTATTAACAAGCCACACACACACACATAGAACCAAGGCACCCTTACAAATAAACTCAGCACGTTAGAAGCCAAACAGATTCAACAACTCTAATAACTAGATAACATTTTATTAAAAGATGAAGCCAAAGGGAACGAAGGTATGGATCAACGGGTTGAAGCGAAAGCATTTTTCTAAGCCGACTGGTTCAATGCCATTGGGCCCGTTAGGCTCCCAGGTGGAAGGGTCGCGTACCTATTTGGAGCACGTGGCCATCAGGGCGGCCCTGAAGTGGCGCTCACGGCGGCGTCGAGGGACGTGAAGAAGCTTTTGGTCGTGACGTCAGCATCCAGCTGCAAAAGGGGGCTGAGCTGCAGACGGCTCAACTCAGCTGCCTGATATGGAAGGAAGTCCTTCTTTCATGTCGCTCAGCACAAAACGACGCCAGCGTTATGCCAATTAGGTCAAACGCTCCCACGTGGTCGACTCCCAAATTAAACTCATCCACATGACGATGCAGTGTTCGGAGTGAGAGGCGAAGTATTAGGTATTAGATCAAAAACAGTAGTGATGGGCGGAGAGGGGTCCAACGCGCGACAAATCCTCATACGAACAGTTACTTCTTTATTTTTTTCTATTTATTTATTTTATTCCAGACTTATGAGTCCATAAAGCAACAAACACAAATACAACAACAATATCTAAAATACAATCAAATACGAGGACACTGCAGTTAAAAAGTCACTTATGGTTAAAAAACATGCAAACACCGGAAAAAGAAATCTACATTAGATATCACGCGTAAAAAATGTATGTGACATCTAAAAATGACCCCCCCATTCTTTTTCATGGGTATTCCCACGGACGCTGGGTGATTTATTCACCATGTTCAACCATGAGGTCAACGTTGAACAGCAAATGTCCAGAACGTGTTGTTGGGAAGTGATGCTTTTGTGATTTGGTTTTGTGATCAATATCAAATATCAGTGACATTTTTTCCTTCAGCTCATCTTCTTTATGAATAACTGGGGGAGATTTTAACCCAAAGTCATGAAGGATGCGGGTGTAGAGCTGTTTATCCTGGACAAAAACTGTACGTAGTCATTTGGAGCCCAATTTGGATTTTTTTCATTGAACTTTTCCAGGACTTATTGCCAAAAAAACAAACCAAAAACCCTGGAAACGGTGAGAGTTCAATGCAATATCGTTTATTCTTTGAGCAAAAATAAAATAAATAAAATAATAAATATAATATAGAAATAAATATAATAATATAATATATATACATAATAATAAATAATAATGAATACAATAAATATCACGAGTAAAATACATAGAACTACAAATGCTTTATGAATAAACACCTCTACTAATGTCTCCACAGCTGGGACCAGTAGTACTGAACTTTATATTCCATGAAACCATTTTGATTTCATTTTCGAAGTCATCAACCCGGCAGATTGGTTTAAATATAAGATTTCTTAAAACAGCTTTACATGTGTTGACTCCTGCAGCCGCAAACATCTCACTGGCACTACCCCACCTCGGTATCTTTAATAGCATTCTCATGGCATCATTTTGAGCTCGAAGTCTCTGTAGACTTCAACATCCCCCTTTTTGTGTTTAATTTTAATTCATTCATCTGGTTGATGATCATGTTCCTTAAAAATGAATTGTTCTCTTTTTCCCACTCATGGTGAAAAGAGGAGAGAACGGCAGCGTCAGATCCGCCCCGTGGCGTTCGTCCCACATGCTCTTCCTCGGTCCCGTGTGTCCTCCTGTCATGGCTGTCAGACGAGCAGAAATGCTCTAAAAGTCATCTTTAAAATGAATGGGGGGGGGGGGGGGGGATGTGCAGAGCTGACATTTTCTTCACCACTAAGAAGTCATTTTCTCTCAGCGCAATAGACAAGCTCCTCTTTTTTATTGGGTACCATCCCGGGGGGTCCGTGATTAAATGAGTGCTATGGATTTTGTCTCACGTTCCGTAGCGTTACCACGATGATGCAGATGAGGGAACATCTGTCATCTTTATGTGTGTGTGTCAATCGATCAAAAGAAATCATAAATTGATGCTCATATTTTCGAGTTTTTTCTTTCTTTCTATATGTTTACAAGTTGTGATTGTACAGAAACGTGTCATCCAATTGTTCAATTTCAAAGCCAGTGGTTGAAAGTGGACGTCAACACTGAAAACGCCCAATTTCTAAGGGCCAGACTGTATATTCTCATGTTGGTTGCAAAAGTCCAATGTTTCAAACTGCTGACATACATGAGACTGGAAAATGTGTTCAATAACTACCACGCCCAAATATAGCTAATGTGGCTAATGTCGCTAATTTGCCTCAAACCGAAACTACATCTATTTTTTGTGCAAAATAACAATTTACAATCTCCACTTAATTTAGCGTCTGCAGGAAAGCAAAAAACACAAATAATATATTTTTAAATAAAATTTAGAATAAATCCAGGTAATAAGGGGTTAAAGAGCAGTGAGGGAGGGGTGATGAATGAGGTGAGGTGGTCATACGGGAAATAGTTCAGTCTCCACGTGAATACACAAATACGGTATATCCATAGAAAATATCCCCATAAATATATACACACGCTAAAAAAATATTACAAAAATAAAGGTGATGGTCATTTGCAGGCATTCGCACAAACACAACAACCTAACAATGCTCACAAGTTGTCATGCAGACCTCTAGTAGCTAATGCTAATATTAGCTTTTAATACAACATGAACTTGCTGTAACCGCCTGAAAGCCCAAACTAATCTTCTGCTTCCTATGAGACAACATGCTGACTGATACAAGGCAGGTGGGTGCAAATAGCTGCAGAGCTACTCAGGTTTCATGGAGCTGCTGATCTCAGACATGCTGAGCTACTCCTGGTGAATCACAGCTGGATTCCTGGTAAATCCCTGGTTTCTTTTTTTAAACAGCGCCACCAAATAAGCAATGGCGTGTCGTTATCACCGCGTCACTTATCAAATCAATCAAGTCTAATTGGTCTAAGGCTGCAGAAAAGGCTTCGTTTAGTCTTTAAAGCTTTCCCTGGGGAAGTGGGAGCGGAGCAGAGGAGAGGACTATGAAATGCAAACAGTGTGACGATGTGATGGGGTTTTCCTCCTGGGTCATCTCCATCTTCCCCCCCGTTTTAACATGGAGGTTAGTGAACGTGATCGTTTGTACTAATAAGGCAGTGGAACTCATTTGCGGAATGAGCCACTTAACTCGCGTTTCTCCCCGAATGCCGGGCCGATTATCTTTCCGTAACCTCACGGCGTTAGCTGGAGGCAAAAGAAAAAGAAAGACCGGGGGGGGGGGGGGGGGGGCAGAGACAAGCATCAAAAATGTCCTCTCGCTTATTGCTTTTCGGTGCCAGATCGACGAGGCCTACAGCTCCAGCTGGACGTTTTATAACACACCTTTGAGAGGACAAAGAGGCTCGAGTGAGTTCCAGTTTTCCGACTTTTCCATCTCGAGGTGAAGAGATCGTGTCGCCATCAGCTGGTTTGCGTCCATTGGGAAAGTGCGCACGAGTCGGGTATTCTCCATCTTTCTCAAACAGTACTTGCGGTCCCAGAGAGTGCAACAGCAGCTCTCTTATGCAACAGCAGCTGTTTCATGCTCAGTGTTTCCTGTTATACAACCCGATGCTCGATGTGCAGCCATCTCTCTCTCTTCACACACGGATACACCGTGATCTTTACCCTTGACTGAGCCCACGTGTTGATACACACTGACACGAACGCACACTGAGGGGCGGTGTGACGAATGGGTTGATGTGATGATACCTTTTACATATCCATGCACTGCATCGTCATATTTGCAGCAGGAAGACATATTCCTTTGGCACAGGGGATTTTTGGGGTTTTTTTTTGTCATAAAATATACAAACAACCCCTCAGCAATACTCAGAGAAACAGCTACTGTTGATGCACTTTACCTCTGAAGACCCAATGTGTTGTGTTTCACTGCTTTTGGATACCGGCCAAACATAATGTTCACGAGGCGATGTGCCGTGTCGAGGTATCTCCAGTAAATGCAGTGCAGGCTGACGGCACACAAACGGGTTTTGAGTTATCTTCTCAGAACCAAGGACCTGGCACATCTCTCAGGAATCAGATTCATTTTTCACCAACACTTAGCAGGTGAGGACAAATCCATCGTGGAGGAGATGTCACCCTACAAAACATGTTGTGTTGGAAGGAGTTATTCTGCTTTGGGAGCTGAGATCCTTTCACTTAGGGGTTAAGGGTTTGGGTTTAGAGGGTTAGAGGGTAGAGGGTTAGGGTAAGAAAGTCAGAGAGTTAGTGGTTAGAGGGTTTGGGGTTAGGTGTTAGAGGCTTAGGGGTTAGTGGTTAGAGGGTTAGTGGTTAGAGGGTTTGAGGTTAGGTGTTAGAGGCTTAGGGGTTAGTGGTTAGAGGGTTTGGGGTTAGGTGTTAGAGGTTTAGGGGTTAGTGGTTAGAGGGTTAGTGGTTAGAGGGTTTGGGGTTAGGTGTTAGAGGCTTAGGGGTTAGTGGTTAGTGGTTAGAGGGTTTGGGGTTAGGTGTTAGAGGCTTAGGGGTTAGTGGTTAGAGGGTTAGTGGTTAGAGGGTTTGAGGTTAGGTGTTAGAGGCTTAGGGGTTAGTGGTTAGAGGGTTTGGGGTTAGGTGTTAGAGGCTTAGGGGTTAGTGGTTAGAGGGTTAGTGGTTAGAGGGTTTGAGGTTAGGTGTTAGAGGCTTAGGGGTTAGTGGTTAGAGGGTTTGGGGTTAGGTGTTAGAGGCTTAGGGGTTAGTGGTTAGAGGGTTTGGGGTTAGGTGTTAGAGGTTTAGGGGTTAGTGGTTAGAGGGTTTGGGGTTAGGTGTTAGAGGCTTAGGGGTTAGTGGTTAGAGGGTTAGTGGTTAGAGGGTTAGTGGTTAGAGGGTTTGGGGTTAGGTGTTAGAGGCTTAGGGGTTAGTGGTTAGAGGGTTTAGGGTTAGGTGTTAGAGGTTTAGGGGTTAGTGGTTAGAGGGTTAGTGGTTAGAGGGTTTGGGGTTAGGTGTTAGAGGCTTAGGGGTTAGTGGTTAGAGGGTTTGGGGTTAGGTGTTAGAGGCTTAGGGGTTAGTGGTTAGAGGGTTTGGGGTTAGGTGTTAGAGGCTTAGGGGTTAGTGGTTAGTGGGTTTGGGGTTAGGTGTTAGAGGCTTAGGGGTTAGTGGTTAGTGGTTAGTGGTTAGAGGGTTTGGGGTTAGGTGTTAGAGGCTTAGGGGTTAGTGGTTAGAGGGTTCGCGTTAGAGGGTTAGGGGCGAAGGGTTAGAGAGTTAGTGTTTAGGGAGTTAGGGGTTAGAGGGTTAGGGGTAAGAGAGTTACTAGTTAGAGGATAAGGGGTTAGAGGCTTATGGGTTAGAGGGTTAGGGGTTCCACTCCTCGGAACTATGACCTCCACCATCCACGAGGGTGGTTTCCAAGCGGCAGGGATGAGAGTCAACACCTCAAAATCCGAGGCCATGGTGCTCTTCTGGAAACTAGTGGGTTGCTCCCTTAGATCAAGGAGGACATATCAACGGCTCATAATATCTCCCATAAACCCTGCTAGAGAATGCGTACATCACACCTCTCTATTTTCACATCCGGTAGACACGCTGTCAGCAATTAAAACAAGTAATTGAAAAAAAGAAGCTAGCACCGTGTACAGCTGAGGGGAACTATAGTGTTGGGTGGTAACTCTCTCTGTGGGTTTGTCACCCAAGCAACACCTTTACACAAATTAATGTGTTCCATTGTTTAAATAAATTAGATTAGCGCAGCTTTAAGCTCAGCTGCTGCTGAAACAATGGACGATGATGAGTGGTGGATGTGCAGCACACTGTTTGAGCCCATGTGCTCATATCCATTTCATATTCAACCAACGCCTCTGTTTTAAATTATACAGAGGGATTCATTAACCTCTCAAACAGTTGCTTTATAATATGAGGAAAACGGATGAAAATACATGGAAAAATGGATGCGTGCAAAACAAATAATGACAATCAAAGACAAATGTAAGAGGTGGTACGAATTGAAAGTCGAGATAAACAAAATAGAAAAATAGATTCAGAAAAAAAAAGATTATATTGAGAGCCACGGACGCACTGAACTAAATGAATATGTAAAGTCACTGGTGAGATGTCGGTTTACGAGAATAATTATGTTTGAATGGCAATGTCTTCCCCCTCCCCCCTTTCTCGCTATCAATCTTGTGGCCCTCCTCCCTGTCAGTGTCTGTTTATCTGCTCACCTGACCGACTATAACCATTGCCCACAATAAAACCGGTACATTTAATAACCACAATGTCCCACGTGCCAACTGGCAACCGGCTGCTTTCGTTTCATTAAAGTCTCACAAAGGAAGGTGGAGACAGAAAAGCCTTCAATGCGTTTTCATCTCATCCCCCTCTCTGATCTGGACATAGGAGAAGATGGTGGCTCCTTGAAGTAGCTCAAAGGCTGTCATGATGAGTGGCTAGGGGTACAGGTTCTTCAAGGCGGTCGTAATTTAGTCCTGATTCGCCAGAGTTTGGCAAACCTCGGCGGTGTCGGCGACAAATGTTGGATGTTTAATTGTTTGGATGTACATGCAACCCTTTCTTGCACAAAATGACATCATACAACTGAGCTGCATTCTCAAGGTGCTGTGCTTGTCTGACCCACCTATCCATCTCAACTTATTTCCCTCATAGACTAGGTCCAGAACACATATTTGATTCCCTCTAAACGTGAACCACAATGCCGTTTCGTTGCACGGGAAAGCCATCTCTCGTTGAGAAGGCTTGTACTTGGGTATTATCTTTGCATACATGCATTCTGGAGCTGAGAGGAGCCCCCGAATGGATTCATTATCTAGCTTTCATTCGTCAAAGTCATTTTCTAGAGCTCGGAACATCTTCAAGGTGTCATCCAGCTAATTCCTATTGAAATTGAAGCTCTGACAACAGGCGGAACGTGCGAGCGTGGATCAATAGCGGGGCGTCTTTGCCAGTCAGCGGACCGGCTAAGCGCTGTCACCAATGTCATTTATTGTTAGTATAAATGGGCTCAACGGCATCAGATTGCATACGAGTCTATCACACAGGGATGCACCCACAGGGGAGCACATGAACACACACTGGTGGACGGACCCACACACACAACCAGATCAACCTTCAGATGTGCTGCCTTAGCCGTTTACATGGGTTACCTCACTTGCAACCCATCACTGGGTCTCATTCCCCCCCCCCCCCCCCCCCCCACCACCCACAATCCCTTGCAGCCATTTGCTGTCAGTTTCGGATTGTATGGGTGCTGGCTTCTGTTGAAGTACTTCAATGATGTCATTCTTTTCACTGACCAGCCCATGAGTGACATCTGACTCACATTGACATTCACACAGAAGATATGGGCTGATCACAAAGCTCAGTATTCCTAAATGTCAAAGAAAGACATTAATATTCATCCCTTGCATTCCACACACTGCAGCATCGATTTTAACTCATTATGTGAGCTTGTTATGTTGGTACTAATATGTGCACGTCAATCTTGGGAGAGAATCGAAGACCCAAAGAAATTATTACTCTACTTTTGTCGACTTTGCATTACTCTGCACACAAATAGGGTTGGAAGGTCTGGTCCATTGATGGGGGCGACTCCTCTGGTTGTATAGAAGTCTATTCTTCCTGTGTTAAAGCTGCATTCTCTCTCCTGACCACCAGGGGGTGACTCCTCTGGTTCTTTCTTAATTTAATCCCTCAGTAAACATTGGAAAGAAGAGTTTACAAGTATAAAAAACTCTTGTTTATTATTTCTGAAGCTTAATTTGTGGATATCCAAGATTATTATTGTGCAACTACTTAAAACTACGACAGCTATCTCTTTTGTGGTTTATTGGACTTGAATGATTATATTTGAATAGGGCTGCGGTTTCTTTATAACAATGTGTAATTGGTACAAGGTGGCTCCAGGTAAAGCATTCCACCACACCAATGTGGACCTACATGGGTGTTTTAAATAATTTTGCCTTCGAAAATGTCTGTAATCCTGACACTGTACTTGTATTATTCCCTCAGTAAACATTGTAAACATGAGTATATGGTGTAAATCTCTAGATTCAATACAGCATGACGTTCATTTAGTAAATTAATAAAGCAGGGTATGCTTTAGGGCGGGTCTACAAGTTGATTGACAGGTCTCTGCCGCTATACAGAGTAGCCTCTGCCACTCGTCTGCATTTTAAATATAGTAACTTCCTCCCACAGCCGACATCCCGATGACATCTTCTTATATACGTCCAATTATTATATACAGTCTGTGGTAAAAACAGAGATTATTTGCTTTTATAGTTAGTATTAAGTGCCAGATATGACACAGCTGATGACTGTCAGTGTAATGCACACACCGAAGACTGCATTAGCGAGAGAATCCGTGACGTGAGTTAGTTCCCCAGAACCATCAAAACGTCTGTGCATGTCAGTCATTTTCAGTCGATATTTGTGGCTTCGTTTCTCTAAGTCTAAGAGTTTATCTGGCGTCTTGTTGTCAGACACCTCCGTTGACACCAGTCGTTTTCAACACCTTGCCGCGATGGCCTGAAGCGACGGAGACATCGAGGGATGGAAGAGATAAAACACACCCAACTGGAGACAAAGAAAACGGAAAATAAGAGAAAAAGAGAGCAGCAGACACAGCAGACCTCTATTTAGTTGAGCCTCGCTCATCCGTCTCAGTGGGGAATCTGGAGTTCTTTGATGGCTTGTTCACACTTATGTCCACATGCCTCTTGATGTGTGTTACATGCAAGACACGCGGACAAAAAGGACTCTGGAAACAAAGGAATGATGTGATACGACGTTTGTGTTACGGTAGCATTGTGTTACAAGCAAAGGATTCTTTGCATGTTTCTAAAAAATTCCTATCCCCCCTAATTGGTTTTACAATACTGAAAGGCATAAAATATGCATTGAGCACAATTAAAAAAAGAGTACAGGTCATCGAATAGACTTACACCCAGTGTGTTAAGAAGGGACGGGGGGGATGGGGGGGGGGATGGGGGTCCTGTGGTAAACGACAGGCAAGCGGCCGGACTGAACCTTGAGGTGGACTTTGGCCAGAGAGCGATGCGCGGGGGTATTCCCACGAGGCTCCGCTTCTTACGGCAAAGGCAATAAATCTTCATGTGTCCTTTTGAAGATCGATGAGAAATATTGTCATCCCATAGTGCCGGACTAAAAAGAAGATCTTTAAATTCTACCATGAATCCATGACAGAAGTGCATGGAAGGCTGTTAGATTAGAAAACATCAATGTCGCGCGTAGGTGCTATTTAAATGATGTGTTGCCTGGTGCACCAGATGGTTGGAAGCTATAATTAAAGAATAAATTGTCAGGTTTTCCATTGGGACTTGTTTTGATGCTGCCTTCATGCATGAGTACAAGGTAACTATCTGGGTGTATGTGTTGCATAGTGAATGGGCTACCCCAGTTGGTTCCTGTGACATTTGCGAAGGCATTTTGTCATTTCAGGACGAGTTCTTTCCTTTTCCCTCTGCTCAGTTGCGCGATGCAGTCTTAGACGGGTTATTTTTAACCTTCCGTTTCTCAGGCTTCATATCTAGTAAACCAACAGCAATTATACTGATTAAAGGGTTCAACTTTCGTGTGCGAGGTTCATTGTTGTGTCTATGACTGGCATTTTATTGTGTTGAGGAGCTGACACACTGCATTGTTACAGAGTCATTAAAGTCGTTAAACCCCCAAAACAACTGAAAACCAATGTATGTGGTTATTTAGTCATGGTGATGGTTATAATCTCTATATTTTAGTGCAGAATAATTCTATTATCAGAATCAGACATATTTATTTGCTATGTGTGTTAGACACACAACGAATTTGACTTGGCAGCTGGTGTGTACATTAGACAGACAAACAGATCAACACCAATCAACAGTCAACATAGTGCAAGAATTCGACAATTACATTTACATTGGGATAAGATCTGCAAATACATCAAATATATCAGTTTATTTGATCTTATACCAATGGAAATGTAATGTTTAAATGATTGCAGTATGTTAACTGTTGTTTATACATTGTGTAGTACAAATTCACACCCATTGCTAATATCACAATTTAATGTAGTTTTGGCCCGGGTACGAGAGGCACGTTCCTAAATTAAACCAAAATCTTTTTTAAATGAAGTGACGGAACTAAACTCGATTTTTCACCGGATCGCTTCAACACCTTCTTTGTTTTTTGAAGTGACCATATTTAGACTGCAGATACAAAATATAGAGATGCCATCTAGGGCAAAGCATACCCTGCTTTACGGTGAATTTGACTCGAATGGCCCATTTCTTTTTTTAATGAACGTCATGCTGTCTTGAAGAAGACTTGAAACTACAGCTTGAGAACATGAACCCGTGTTTCGAAGTTCACACTTAATAGGGCACTAGCACCAACCAGCGGCCGCCTGGCCGAGACCCAATTAAAATCAGACTCTTATTATTTAGATTTTCATCAAATGCTTTTGAGGAAGCTATGATAAAGGAAATACCTTTGTACCGCTGCTCTATATCTCACCCTCAGTGGCATCTCCTCTCTGTTAAGGTGTGAACGAGACACCTCTGCAGTGGGGACACCAGCGCTGACACAAAGGAAGACTTCACTGGAGAAATCTGCAGCTTCTGTCACACAGTATCCTCCACTAGAGTCCCAGCTGGCTGACACAATAAGCCAAATGGGAAATTAAATTACAGCCGTTAAGTTATGCTAACTTCGGCGCTGGGATTTCGTATCCGATTCTTTTGGATTGGTTTCATTTTTCGGGCTGCTAATATTGTGTTTGGAATTCCGCACTGGGCTCTGTGACTCATACGAGGTCATCTCGTACATCTAAAACAGAAATTCAAGACTACAAAACGATTGGTTATCCATGATCCCTTTGGCAGTATGGTAATATTATTTCACCACCGAGACATTACATTTGATTTCCGGGCTTTTTAGATCAAAACATGCACAGTAAATGTCACAAGTGTCACATGGTAGTTACTAGCTTGATGATTAAACCACTCGATGTCAATGCCATCCAATTATCCAGGACGATTGTGGTGCAGCCAATCTTTTTTTTTTTTCGCTCTAGAGACTATCAAACGTCCCTGAAAGTTTTTTTCTGTTTTGGGGAGTTTTTCCTGCTCCGATGTGAGGTCAAAGGTCAGGGATGTTGTATGTGTAGCTGTAAAGCCCTCTAAGGCAAATTTGTGATTTTGGGCCGTACAAAATCAACTGAATTGTATTGAATTGACATTACGTGACATTTTGAATAAACATATTTTATATATATATATTGATTGCAGCTTATTATGGGCATAAACTGCAAAACGTAGAAACAGTTTGCGGGCATGACTTGTTGCCTTACTGTGCTGCGTAATCAATGTTCACCATCTACACAGGGAAGGACAGTGGGTTGTGAAGCCTCAATATATGAGCTCGGTCTTTCTTAAAAACTGCATGTTTTATTCATGTGTTTGCATCTACGTAGGTAGTTATTAACAAGAGCTGTTAATTAGCAACCTAGAGATGTCTATGACGAGTCCAGTCAATTACCCCACGGAGCTGATGGGGTTGAGAAAGTGCTGAGACTGGCAAAAGGAAAAAGACACTCTACTCTTTCCTTCCCCGTCTCTGTAATATAATGCAGCATGTAGCCCTCAGACCATATGTTATCACATTGACCTTTGCATAGAGTTTGACTGGAGAGCATTTGATGTGCAGTGCATTTCAAATCACGATGATGGAGAGAGATGTTCCTCAAAGTCTACTTCTTTTGAATATCAATGTGTTAATTAAAGCCAAACGCTGCTTGCATTTTCAAACCAACTGTGATGTTTATTATTTTTTTTATTGCAATGATGACCCCTACTTTGACGTCATCTCATCCCTCCATGAAGTACTGCAGGACTATGTATTTGATTTGGCCAACATTGGACGTTAGCAAATCCACGTCCACGGTTGATTGTTGAGAAAATACATGTTGGTGTCCTCAAAATAATACAGATTCTGCCAAATGTTGTCTGCGTGGAGTTTGGCATGAGTTGCTCGTTGCAATGGTGACCCCTCCTTTGACCTCCTCTCATAAAGTACTGCTGGGACTATGTATTTTTGTTGGCCAACATTGGACGTTAGCAAATGTGTCCATGGTTGATTGTGGAGAAAATACATGTTGCTGTCCCTGAAACATGACAAATTCTGCCAAATGTTGTCTGCGTGGAGTTTGGCACGAGTTGCTCGTTGCAATGGTGACCCCTGCTTTGACCTCCTCTCACAAAGTACTGCAAGGACTATGTATTTGTGTTGGCCAACAGTGGACGTTAGCAAATGTGTCCACGGTTGATTGTTGAGAAAATACATTTCTGGTGTCCTCGAAACGATACAGATTCTGCCAAATTTTGTATTTATGGAGTTTGACATGAGTTGCTCAATGCAATGGTGACCCCCCCTTTGACCTCCTCTCATCCCACCATAAAGTACTGCAAGGACTATGTATTTTTGTTGGCCAGCATTGGATGTAAGCAAATGTATCCACGGTTGATTATTAAGAAAATAAATTTCTGGTGTCCTTGAAACAATACAGATTCTGCCAAATTGTGTTTGTATGGAGTTTGGCATGTGTTGCTCGTTGCAATGGTGACCCCTGCTTTCACCTCCTCTCATAAAGTCCTGCAGGAGCTATGTATTTGTGTTGGGCCAAGGTTGATTGTTGAGAAAATACATGTTGGTGTCCTCGTAAAAGCCTGAAAACAAACCAAGCAGTCAATAACCAGACATTTCTGGAAGCTTCTCCCAATGTGTAACGATTTCTAGCTCGTCTGGACGGCCAGAGCTAAACACCGCGGACGTTTCGGACATCCGAACACATACTTTTGATATCGTTTGTTGTAAGATATCTATAAGAATTGATTCTGCCCCGAGGTTGTTGATCAAGCGGTTGACCACTCGCCGTTTTCACTTGAAACTATTGCCGCTGTAAAATATGATGTAACATATTGAAATAAAGTAAAACAACTGCAAGAAAGTTTGGCGGAAATGGGAGAGAAGGTTGCAAGTATACCGAGAGCACTGCAGATGACTCAACGTGCTTCCTCCGAGGAGACGGAGTAGCTGTGTGAGTGTCTTCAGTTAAATCTCTGAGTCACTCTCCCGCTGTCAGAAGATGAACTTGCCAAGGTGAAGCATGCAATGAGCATTCTCAACATTTCAACAGCTCCGCACACGACTTCTAATGAGGAAGGGCTGAGTCATGCTCCTCGCTGTCTGTGTCCCTCTGTGCCATCTCAACGTATCTCTCTACTCTGCAGCGTTTGCTGACATGGCTAAAATACAAATATATACATACACTAGTGTTCAAAGGTTTGGAGTCACCCAGACAATCTTGTGTTTTCCATGAAAACTCTCACTTTTATTCATCAAATGATTTGCAAAATGAATATAAAATCTAATCAAGAGATTGGCAAGGTTAGAAATAATGATTTTTATTGTAAATATTAATGTTGGTCTTCTTGTGGCTCAAAGGAAGGCCAGTTTTATAGCTTCTCTCAGCAGCATAACAGTTTTCAGCTGCGCTCACATAAAAAGGGGTTTCAATGGTTTTCTACCCCTCCGCTAGTCTTCTAAGGGGATAACACAATGTACCATCAGAACACTGGAGATGGGCCTCTACACACCTCTGTAGAGTCTTCATTAAACACCAGAGAATAGTCATGTGCCACATTAGCTATGTAGAGGGTCTATTTATGATTAATCTAATGTTATTTCCATTGAAAAAAACAGTGCTTTGAAAAATAAGGACATTTCTAAATGACCTTAAACTTTTGAACGGTACTGTTTACTATACTATATAAGTTGTAATATATTTACTATTAACTATAGAATAGATGTTGTGGTTGCTTTAAATCTTTAACACATGAAGCATAGACTTATATTCAACCAGAGGAGTCGCCCCCTGGTGGTGAGTAGGGAGAATGCAAGATTAAGTCAATTTTGTATTGGCTTCACTTTTCAGGACCAGAGGTTGCATCCTTACTTCACCTATATTAAGACCTTTTGATTAATCACAGATCGACCAATCAAAGTATTTCACCTCCCCTAGTATAGTCTGCTTGTTTAGATTCATGACCTTGCAATGATTACATTTGCTTGTGTGTATTTAATAGCATGTGTCTGACATTTTATCTTAGCTAATGCGGTGATTCAACGTTAATTACAAAATCGTTTCTCTTCCTCAAATGAACCGTGCCGTCGTCCTTCGCCACCCTCGCCTCAGCTCTCCGCCGTCAAACGGGACAAGTGTGCTCCTCTCTTAGCCTAATACAATGGCTTTATCGTGTTGCAGAAAAATAAAGGGTTCATGTTCTGGTGATAGAAAGAGTCTCCACCTCAGAACCAATGCAGATATCCATCTGGCCGACAGCCACACTGGCCTCAGTCAGGCGACACTCGCTCCCGAGTTCTCACGGAATTAAATGGATTCCCTCTTTACCGGGCTTCTGACAGCAAAACCAAGCATTAGCGTTAACAACGGCTGATGTCGGCGCTCCTATGTATCTTGTAATGCGTTCGCCGCTTCGTTTACGACACATTGATGTCAGAGAACTAGCCGAGAGGAACGAAGAACGCCTGCAGCACCAAACATGATAATATCGGCAACCTTCTTTCTCTCCCTGCCAGACCTTTAAGGAGCGGTAAGATTACATGTGTGTGGTAAAGAAAAGAGAGCTGCAGTATCGGTCTAAATGTCATGTTTGTTTAAGTCAGGAAACGTCAATTTACTTTTCGATGTCATGAGAAACTATTCCTTCTGGAGTTGGATAACTCTTTTGCGGAATAATTCAATTCAGTTTATTTTGTCTTGCTCCAAATCAAAGATGACAAATTTGCCTCAGCGGGCTTTATCATCTGAACACATACGACATCCCTGACCTTTGACCCTCACATCGGATCAAGCTACAAGCTATAGTCCATTTTGGAAAGATTTAAGCGACAACTTGCAGCTACGAGCTAAAACATTCAGTCGGACACATTTTGAGACGCGAACATGTCCTGTAATGATTTTTTAAAACAGCCTCAGTTGTAATGATACGCGTCACTCAGGGATCAAGACGCTGTTAGGTTGTAATAGTTTATTTTGATAACATCTGCAGAGGTCTTATGTTTTAAATTTATACATATAGAAAGATATTATAATAGAACATTTTAGGGAGAATATTGATATTGTTATTAATGTATTATGAAGCATTGGGGTAATGTTTACTCTCTGCAAATGGCAAGAATTAATGTATATTGCATGAGAGTGACTGTATGTTAGTATTATAGATTCACGAGGCCGGTTGAAATCCGTGAAGTGACTTACAATAACAAGGAACTTTTATTGTGAAAGTGACTTTAATGCGGACAATAACAAGACGGGACTCTTATTGTGAAAATACTTGTTTAGCGACTTGACCGGAAGTGACGTTTTGACCGGGGCCAGTGAGATTGAGTATAAAACTCCGTGGATTAGAGAAATCGGGTCTCTTCTACAGGTATCCCCGAGGCCGCAAGGCTGAGGGGGCGGAGGAGCCGGGAGCCGAGGAAGAGCGCCTTGAATGTTTGTTTTGCACTTCCTGCCATTACATGTTGATAATTTAATTCACGCGCGTCCGGAAGCCTGTTTTCCATCATCTGCGAAGTGCCCAGTTTCAGAACTACTTTACAACGCCCAGGTTGTTGCTTTTTGTACGATCAATAAAAGTCGTCTCGATCAATCTCCACCTATCTGAACACCAACCAGCGTGGGAAAAGTGACAACTCCCATTGTCTCCAGACGATGTAATGGCTTCATATCGTGAGGCTGTGGCGGATGGAGAAGCTGTGAACGTGCCCCCTCAGGTCTTCAGTCAGTCTGTTGAAATGGCAGCGAGACCGAGCCCAACCGTCACCATGGCAATCTCATTTCCACCAATGCCTCCAATGCAAATGAACAGCGCTCACAATCAGAGGCTGTTGTTTTGCCAATAGTGAAAGAGGAGCAGCGGGGATGTGAGCTCATCCGTCTTGGAGTAAACAAAGCGTCGCTCGGATGAGGGGCTCCGTCTCATTTGCATAGCCAGGCTGGAGAATTGCTTGGCATTTAAAAAAATTTTGAGTCGAGTTATTTTTGGGTTATGAGTGATTACAGTACTTTCATCGTAGAAGATTAGTGGATACGCCACGGCACTCCGATGCTGTGGTAACACCCGTAACGCTCGCCTGCCTCCCATTTGCGTGTCTCCTGATGTTTTATTCCTCACCTGTGGTCACCCCTCACATTCATACTCCCTTTCACACTTTGAAGAATATGAAGCAAGAGCATCTTGACCGTTTGGTAACAATCAGTTATCGTAGAATGTATTAAAATACGATATGATTTGCTGTGTTCTATTATTATACTCATTTAAGAAGCAGTAAAAGATACCACAGGGGAGTGTTAACCACTCACACCACGGGTTGATGCGAATAACCACAAATACATGCAGTATTTATATGATAAGCAGAACTGGAAGTCACAGTGTAGGCCTAGCTTTGATTTCCAAACCAGTGGAAGATGCCCCCATGTGTGGGTCCCCAATTATTGCTCCTCTCATTTCTTGATGATCCGTCCACAGTGCTGCGTCCCCCTATTGTCAGGGGGTGCCTCTTATAGCTCTGTGCCACTAGAAGGAAGATTGGCCTTCAACAGGAGTTATCTCTCAATGGAGAGCTAATTGAGTAAGTGCCTCGAGTAAGCTGTCACGTGTGTGTGTGTGTCCATTGTGTATTTCTACAGGCAATTAAAGGATGAAGAGACCACTGTCGACGTCATCTGTGAAGGTCCCTTTATACCCATTCAAAGCCAAATCCAAGAGTAATGCGTGATTTTAACATGACAATCGAACACATAACCGCACTGAGTGTACGCCTTGAACTTTTGGGTAGTTTTTGTTGTCACTGTTTGTTTCTTGAATGAGTGTGCGTGAGTGTGTTTGTGCATGAGTGTGTGTGTGAGTGTGTGTTTGTGTGTGTGTGTGAGACTGAGAACTTTACATCCACCAACAAAGAGGACGCGATGAACAAAAAGTATTTTACGGACTCTTTATTAGCTGAAACATCTCTGGTTATAATAATGAGTTATATAATACCCCAGAAACAATAACTATCGTTATATATTTATAAAACTAAGCAGATATAATACTCTTGACTTTTAAAAACAGAAATGTCTTTGATAATATATTATAATTCTTCAATTTAAAAAAAGATTACATTACATTATGGATTCAGGATAAATATTGGTGGATGTTATCGGCCTGTGTGAGCACCAAGGAAAAATCTCTCATTTCCAAAAGCATTCATCGCACCCTGATCCCTTCATCTGGTGGTGAAAAGACATTTATATATATATATATATATATATATATATATATATATATTATAAGTGAAGTTGACGTGAAGTTAATGTGAAGTTGACGTGAAGTTATCGTGAAGTTGACGACTGCACACGAGTCTCTTGGCTCACACTTCGTTGCTGTTAACTCTTCCCGAAATTTAACAAAAGGCGGCAACTGAAGGAAGTCGAAGCGGGGGTGTCATAAAACCTGCATTCTCTCTACTGACCACCAGGGGGCGACTCCTCTGGTTGGATAGAAGTCTATGCTTCATGTGTTAAAGCTGCATTCTCTCTCTTGACCACCAGGGGGAAACTCCTCTGGTTGGGGGTGACTCCTTTGGTTGTATAGAAGTCCATGCTTCATGTGTTAAAGCTGCATTCTCTCTCTTGACCACCAGGGGGAAACTCCTCTGGTTGGGGGTGACTCCTTTGGTTGTATAGAAGTCTATGCTTCATGTGTTAAAGCTGCATTCTCTCTCTTGACCACTAGAGGGCGACTCCACTGGTTGTATAGAAGTCTATGCTTCATGTGTTAAATCTGCATTCTCTCCACTGACCACCAGGGGGCGACTCCTCTGGTTGTATAGAAGTCTATAGAAATGACTCTACTTCTCTCTTGATTTATTCCCTTAGAAAATGCACAGACACAGATACACACACACACACACTCACATATTCACACACTCATATACTCACACACTCATAGACACACACTCTAACACCCCCCCATACACACAGACACACACACACTCACGCACACACACAGTCACACACTCACTCACACACCATATATATGACTGGACGCTGACATAAGGGTGAGAATACTTTAACACCGGGAACTGAAGGACGCACAAGCTGACCGAGGAGCACTACCAGAGTGAAGCTCCTCCCCTAAACAACAACAACACACACACACACACACACATGTTGTGCTGGTAACTGCTGCGTCGACTTCTATCCATTTTAATGAACTGCTGCGTTTGTCTTTGAATGTAATTCATCTTTATTACAGTCTGGCTGACTCAGTAATAATAACAACACGGTTCTCATCCGGTTGACGGCTGCATCCGACCATTATCTTCCATTTTAGTTTCTTCTGCCCATTGTGACGTTTTTTTCCTGATCAACGGTAATAAAAAGCAAAAGATATTCAGGTTGATGAAAAGAATAACGCGACTCAAACAATGAGTCGGTTATGGAAGTTTCATTATATTTATGTTGATCAAATAAGGTGTAATCAAGGGATTGGCTGAGATCTGGTGGAAAAAGTCCGAAGGGGAAATAAATACAACCTTTAAAAAAATCCTCAGTTTAGCAGAAGTGGCCGACATCCATCAGAGTTTATCGTATTTATGATTATTTTTTAAATAATGGGTGAAGTTACTCATGTCAGGCTAAACCATGAGCAACGATGAACGTTCAATTTCCGTTCAAAAGCCTTCCAGGGGTTCACTGGTGGAAAAGGTATGTTGGATTAATGCAAATGTTTCACAATAAAAGCCTTCTAGGGGTTCTCTGGTGGAAAAGGTATGTTGTATTTATGCAAATGTTTCACAATAAAAGCCTTCTAGGGGTTCTCTGGTGGAAAAGGTATGTTGTATTTATGCAAATGTTTCACAATAAAAGCCTTCTAGGGGTTCTCTAGTGGAAAAAAGGTACGTTGGATTTATGGAAATATTTCACAATAAACGCCTTTCGGGGGTTTAGTGGTGGAAAAAAGGTACGTTGGATTCATGAAAACATTTCACAATAAAAGCCTTCATGGAGTTCACTGGTGGACAAAAGGTACGTTGGATTTATGGATATTTTTCACAATAAAAGCCTTCCAGGGGTTCTCTGGTGGAAGTCAGCACCAGGAGGAATCTGTAATCTCAGCTCTGTGAGTAAACCGTAACAAGGCCGATATTTGTGAGATGAGTGTTGCAACAACAATAATTTTCATTATCCGTAGATTATTCTTTTAAATGAATTGTTTTTTCTGAATTAGTCATAATTTACCAAAAAACCCAAGGACGTGATGTCCTAGTTTTGCCCCACGGTTCGAAATCTAAAAGACTGAAGCCACAAAATATTCACATTTTAAAAGCTGAGATTAAAGAATTTTGGCATTCTATTTAAACAATTACAAGTCAAAGTTAAATAGATCATCCAGTCGGTTGTCAATGACGAATCGACTAACTGTCGCAGATGAAGTTAGGAAACAGGAATGTTGGAGTGAAGCCACCAGACCCCCATTGGCAGGTTTTCCTGGGTCCTTGTGTGCGCTGAAGGATTCCTATCCCCTTTTTTCAGTAGAGCCTCTAAATAAACCTTCTCGTTGACGACCTCTCTGATTATCCGACCTCTTGCTCCTCGAAGCTTCTAAAACCAGAGCTGTGACAGAAGACGACCGTCTCTTGAATAAATTCAAATTGACGCAGTAACTTCTTTTTGTGCTCATAATCTCCAGGTCCGCGATGCCTTGGGAAAAGCCGTCACCGCCTGGATCACATTGCGTCGTGTCATTCTTCCGTGGTGAGGTTCTGACGGGTCCAAAAACTTCGGACAACCTTTTTTTGGCCACGACAAGATTCTCAACTGCCTTCACCCGTCGTCCTCTCTTTGTTTTTGGCAGCAGCCCTCCGTCTTTTCTGGTGGTCCGCGGGGGGAATGCATAGCAGCAGCAGCAGGTTGAAGAGTTCCCAGGGTCCTATAGCCTCGTCTCCCTCATCGGCGCCCTCGCTTGGTTTTTAAGAGGTGACGATTGTTTCTCTGTCCGGTTCACGCCTCCGTCTTCTATCCATCTCGCCTCCTCTTCGGGCAATCTGTTCGAGAGGCAGGTCAATGGTCAGGAGGCATCAAAGCTGGAAGACGAGAAGAAGAAGAAAGGTGCAATTACTGCGTGTGGATGTACGTGTGTGTGTGTGTGTGTGTGTGTGTGTGTGTGTGTGGAGCCTGATCTCAGCAGAATGCAGGGATGCTGTCCTCTCCAGGTGGAGATGGGAGGCGGATTTATTCACCCATTAGGAACTGCGTCATCATTAAATATTAACCCAGCGCTATCACTCACCCTGTGGGCTAGGCATTAAAGCAGGGGTCACCCCGGGGTGATACACACACACACACACACACACACACACACACACACAAGCCCAAAGCCACCTTCCCCAGATCCTGCTCCATGAGTCGGGGTTATCGCTCCGGATCGAGCTGAATGAGAACATAGATGGGCAGCAGCATCCCGCGCGGCTAGCAACGGGGCTAACAGCTTACTCAACATTGGTGACATTGACTGTAATATACAAACGACTACGATGCCACTATATACTTCAATGTGTTCAATCCACAAATTCAACTTTTAGTAGATTTTTAAGATTTTTAATTAACTCTCAGCCGTGTTTTCTCAAAAACTGTGATTGGTTTGCGGACCCAGACTCCATCCAGTTTATCTCTTCAACCACATGGGATGTTTGCATAATTTGGAGTAGAGAGGGGGCGGAGCCTAAGCGGGAGCTAAAGGTGCACGTGTGCGACTCACCTGTCCCAAAGCTTTACGTTCCTACAGGAGTTGGTGCAGCAACCAGCGGATATCAGAGCTGCCAGAGGAAGAGAGAGAGCGAGAGAGAGAGACAGAGAGAGAGAGAGAGAGACAGAGAGATTCCTCATTAGTATATGCATCACACTCACACTCATAGTGAATGAGGGTTGATAAATGGCCGGTCAGCTCATCTGGTTGTATAGAAGTCTATTCTCCATGTGTTAAAGCTGCATTCTCTCTCCTGACCACTAGGAGGCGACTCCTCTGGTTGTATAGAAGTCTATGCGTCATTCGTTCAAGCTGCATTCTCTCTACTGACCAACAGGGGGCTCCTCTGGTTGTATAGAAGTCTATATAGTGACTCTACTTCTCTTGATGTATTCCCTCAGTAAACATTGTAAACATGAGTTTATGTCTCAGTCTCTAGTTTCAAGTCTTCTTCTATACAGCATGATGTCATCATTTATACATTATGGTCATTTAGAGTCTTCAGACTACTGACTGAATACATGCGTTGTATTTTTTTGATGCATCATATAATAATAATAATAATTTAGACTTGTATAGCGCTACATCATACGGAGATGTATCAGAATCAAAGCAGAGCGACGGTGAGGGTCCAGAATCCCATGTGGCCGAGCAGCTGGGGAGAGGAAGAGGAGCTGAACGGACATTTATCAACCCGGCAGTGACTGTGTGTGTGTGTGTGTGTGTGTGTGTGTGTGTGTGTGTGTGTGTGTGTGTGTGTGTGTGTGTGTGTGTGTGTGTGTGTGTGTGAGATGCATATTCTAATTACAGACAAAACAATTCAATTGGGATCAACCTCTCTTTCTTTCTCTCTCTCTTTCTTGTATGTTCATCCTGCCCTCGTTCTCATGTTGACCTGCTTCCGCCTATGGTTGTGTGTACGGTTCGGACTGTCACACACACACACACACACAAACACACACACGCCTCTGGGTTGGTTCACAGCTGCGTGCTCTGCGCCGCTTCAGTGCACCTCGCTGTGTGTGACAGAGAGAGTGATGGACGGGAAGAAGGAACGGAAGGAAGGGATGGAGGAAGTGTGGAGGAGTGTGTGTCAGAGGGGGTAATGTGTGTGTGTGTGTGTGTGTGTGTGTGCATGTGTTCCATCATTTTGTTCTGATTTACTTTTTTTTAAAGACAGAATGCAGATAAGAGAATCTGAGGATCTCTTTGAAGGAGAGGACCAGCCGTCTGTCCACCATCAAAGGGCACACGCACACACACACACACACACACACACACAGTGAATAAACTGCATCTATTTGAATACACTAGAGCTCAGTACCAACACCTGGTCACTTGTGTCATCTCCAAGCTTCTTCAAAGGTTTTTTTTGTTTTTAATAAGCGTGTGTGTGTGTGTGTGTTGGTCAGTGTACGAGAACACACGCTGCATTAATATGCAAAATGTTCCTGTGTTAAGAAATAATAGGAGGAGGGCGGGGGGGCGGGGGGCATCAAAGCTGCAGATGAATACCCAGAGAAGCAGCTGTTGGCCTAGTTAGCAGGCCTGTCCTTTTACACAGGACCTCTGATCTCTCACACACACACAAACACACACACACATGAGCAACCTGTACTTGAATGCACCCACACAAACTGCCAGCTTCAGGCGAATTTTGCCAGAGACCTTTATTGACCTCCCCGAACTGTCTCCCCATTGCATGTTTATATTTGCGTGTGTGTGTGTCCCATAATCCACCTGTCCCCTCGGGGTCAATACTTGATGACTTTCTTACCAAATATTCCAAGGCTCTGCCACCTTCCTGACCCTCAAACAAATGAGCCCCCCCCTCCCCCCCCCCCCCCCCCACATGACATATACAGTCATATACAGAAAAAACATGAACTAGTTCAGCCACGTGACAATATATATGTAAAATACCAAATAAATAACCACAAGCTCAATCTAGAAGTCGTGAAGCCTTCTCTCTCCTGGCCGTCTCCGTGACTGTGGTCTCATTACTTTGTGATTTATTGGTAATGAAGTCCTTCAATAGGCATTAAAGCACTCTGCACTTTATTTACCTGGACACTTTAACCTGCTGGAAACTCACTTTGCTCACTGCCTTGTGTATATAATTTGTTTCCTCTGTATATTTAGTATTTTAGTATTGGTATTTAGTGTTTAGTATTGTTATTGTTTTTTGTGTTTTATTTTGTATTATTGCTCTAATGTTAGTGCCCCGCTGCAGATTGTATTTGTGCAATAATGAGCGGCACAATTATTGACATTCAATCCAAACACGATTGTGTCTGTGTGGCTGATGACCTATTAACACAAATCTAATAATTGTGCGTGTTGCAGGTTGCAGCCCGGCCTTAAATAAATGTATAAATCAATACATAAATACAGGAATCAATAAATAAATGCTTAAATAAATGTATAGCATTTATTTATTTATTTAAGCATTTATTTATTTATTCTTGTATTTATTCATGCATTAATTAATTTTGTATACTTCATTTTAAGTCCTCCATAAAGTCCTCCATACGCTACCACATCTCACTTCCTCCTCAATCCTACACGGATCATCACTTTCAGTTGCACGGAATAAATGCGTTGTTGTTTTTTAACCAGCGGGGGGGGGGCAGCGATGCACTTCCCGTGCCTATAGCCGGCTGTAAATGAAAGGAAGACGACTATATATCCTAAAAAAAACCTGGAGGAGCAAAAGGGAGCCACGGGGCTCAGGATATATTCTCATGTCCTTGTTGTTTACACTCCAGAAGACATTGGGACTCATGAATCCTCGACCCGAGTGATCGGATGGTGGTTGTTGGAGCCAAAAGTTTTTTTTCTAAGGTTTTTCTGCTTTCTGCTATCTTTGAGGGGAACACAGGGTGAATTGGGACATGCAGTTCCTCCATCTGAACACAGGGTGGCACCGTACCATTAAAAGGCATATCGGTAAGTGCCTGCTAATGAGTCCTAACATGTTCCCCCGTTCGCCCCCTAGTGGCTTAAAGTGGTAGTGCCTCAACAGCGGTCATTCACACTTCCATTTAGCGCCGTCCACTCGGGATCCGATCGCCCGAGGCGCTTTTTTTTTTTTTGTCAAAGTGTTTTTTCATGTGTCACAAAGTGCTGCCAGTCTTTTGGGATGGAATTTAAACGAGCATGCAATCGGTACATTTACTGTCGAGGGCGGACGGGACATCTTCTGATGGACTCCTTCGAAACATGGTGGAGGTGACCGATGATGCCGGAGAATCTCGGCTTCCGGGCTAATCCGATCTCAGATGAAAAGCCAAATACGACATCGTGGGTTCTCGTAGGAGAGACATGCACAGAGACGAGCTGTGACACCGGCGGGTTGAATCGGCTCAGACATCCCTGATATTTGAACTATCTTCATAATTACATCATGGGACATGACATGCCAGAGTTTGATAAAAAAAGAAAAGCTTTGTGAGTCCACAGAGCTTACTGTCCTCTCTCCCGTTCTCGATTGTTCCCAAACACAAACATGCTTTCCTAACTCTATTTTTCCTTTATGCGGTAAGTACTCTGCAAATAGTCTTGTTTGGATTGAGTTACACTGAGGAAGAAAGTACCAGTGGAGAATAAACTACTGTATTCTACACACACACAGCCTCTAGAAGGAAATTAATTCAGTCCAGAGCATACACCCACGTACTGCATTCTCTCTCTCTCTCTCGCTCTCTCTCTCTCTCTCTCGCTCTCTCTCTCTCTCTCTCTCTCTCGCTCTCTCTCTCTTTTTCTGCAATAATGCTACTGAGTATTGGTCCCTAGATCATATTCCCCTCAAATAGCAACCAAGCACCTGTGTTTCTGGAGGCTATTATCAAAGGACTGACACATCTGCGCAGCACTGCAGGACGAGATGGAGTTGGATAGTGAGCAATGATGTGGAAGCGTTTTAAAACCTGCATTCTCTGCTGACCAGCAGGAGGCGACTTCTCTGGTTGTATAGAAGTCTATGAGAAAAAGCAGGGTGTAAATAGCCCCGTGAAAGGTTTATTGTTTTGTGTTGATTGCCTGCTTTTGTATCTGCTTTATTGGTTTCGATGTATGCCTTTTTATATTGTATTGTTTTAATAATTTTCTGGGCGTTTTAATCTACTTTCTCTTAGAGTTAAATCGGACTTTTATTTTGAAATGTTAAAAGGAAGCGCACCTTTATTTTATATTCAAATCAAACTTGACGGTTATTTAAGTTTAATAGTTTTAATTCGGTTCTTCCGGTGGTGATATATATACATATAGACATATATATATATATATGTATGTATATATATATATACATACATATATATACATACATATATACAGATATAAATATACATATACATATATGAACCCAAACACGAGGGCGCTACATGTTCACACGTTTGTGGGACGTCCTCAACATGTATGAAGCAGAACTAGTGGTGAGTTCTTCATGGTGGAGGAAGAAGATGATAACTGTTTCCACGGAGATAAGCCCCGCCTCCTCTACGGCGCGAAGTAGTCGTGCTCGTAACTTACGCGAGTAAAGCGTCGCGAACGCAGCCATATATTCCAAAGTATTTATCTGTATTTAATAACTTCAGCCCACTCGTATAATTCGTGATGTCACACTCCGCTTGGCCCTCATTGGCTGCAGCAGATCGATATCTGTGCTGCAGGGAACGCTCGGCCGTCATGTTTCTGTGTGTGATTCATGTTTTGTTGGTTTTTGTTCTTTGTGATTCTTAGAACTGATGCATGGTTCATTTTGTGCGCCGCTTAGTGTTTCCGTGTTGGATGGCTGACAACGAAAAGTCGCAACGCTTCTGGTTTGAAGGCAGCTTTGGGTCGGCGCCAGAAATGAAGACGGGAACCGGAAGAACGAGCGTTTGACGGCTAACTCTGCTGTTGCATAGCAACAACTAAAAGGTCAGAGCCTGGGCTCTCGAGCTCCGTGCCATTTGGGATCCTCAACATGTGCACAGACCTCAAAAAAGGGCATCCATCGCCAAAATCATTTATCTTTTGATCTCTGTAACTTGAAGTTAGCAAGTAATTGGTTGCTACGCAACACCTGAAACACATTGTGTGGTGAGACATGAGAGCTGAACACAATGACATGTTTTGGAGTCAATCTGTTGTCATTGCAGAGTACAGGTACACAGGCAACCAAATATATTCTCTGCATTTAACCCGTCCTTAGTCATTAAGGAGCAGTGGGCTCCCGGGGAGCAACTGGGGGTTCAGTGCCTTGCTCATGGACACTTTGACTTGCAACTAGTGGTGAGAGCGGGGATCGAACCGATGACCTTGGGGTTGCAGGTCGACCCCCTTACCCCACTGAGCTTCAGCCGCCCCCAATATCTGTTAACAATTCTAATTTATTTTCATTGACAAAATGATAGGAGCGGAAAATGGCACATAATAAAACGCGTGAGTAGGAGGATGGGGGAGGGGCGGGGAAGGGGCGGGGCCTCGTGAGCGCCGCGGAGCATGTCGGGGTCGAAATTCTCACAAGAACTCAAATAAATGCTCCGTCAGATATCAAAACACAAATTTGGGGGGAGAGTAATTTTTATTCTTAAATATAAAATGTGTCACCAGCAGAAAGGGCACTTTTCTCATCCAGGGCAAAAGGGGAGGAGCTATGAGCACCCCTCGGGGTCCACCTGAACCTCAATGATCTAATTTATCGCCATGGGAAAGAAACGAGCACGGATTATCAAAATCACTTGAGATGCGGATTATTCCAGCGGTTGCAAGTATAGCTTGAATGCATCTTTTTCATCTGCGCCAAAGGTCATCAGCCAAAGGTCATCAGTCAGAGGTCTGTGGGTCAGTGGGTAGCAGGTTCGTCTTTCAATCGGGGGGTTGGAGGTTCAATCCCCACCCTAGTCGATGTGTCCTTGAGCAAGACACTAAACCCTAATAAACTGAGTACTCTTGCACAACTGTGTCTCTTGGAGAATCTTCTTCTTCATCAATTTCTTCATCGATAAGATGCAACACCCTGACGCTCCGGAGAGCTGACCGACGGAGAGGATCAGGAACATCCTGATATAAAATAAGGGGTCCTGATCACCATCGTAGGTCCGGCCGTATCACGCTCTGAGATAATCATCCTGAAAGTGCTTTTTTTTCCCGAGGCGAACCTGAAACTTGTATTTTTGCTGTTTTTCAGTGGCGTGGATTGGGCAGAAGGACTTCAAACGAGAGGAACCTGGCAGCTGTGTCGGCGTGCGTCAACGCCAGAGTTGCTCACAGTGACCCTGAAGGACGAGGCGACCTTCAGCTGGGCACCCGGCCGCTGTGACACCTCACCGAGGTGTTCTTCCAACACACACACACACACTCACACAGCCTGCATCAGCCCGGCGACATGCGTCACACACACATTGTTCGCCGTCCCACGGTCCACGATTCAAGCCGTGGAGAGTCTCGCCACGAAACCACGTTGGATTTCCGGGGGGGGGGGGGGGTCATGAATGTCTGTTCAAACCCCCCCGAGGGACGAGAGTCGGTGACCTCTCCATTCATTCTCCTCTTCTGGACCTCCGTCCTAACATACCACTGCCCAATATCACAAATTATGAATTTGCCTCAGAGGGCTTTACAATCTGTACACATACGACGTCCCTGACCTTTGACCTCGCATCGGATATCAGGAGAAACTCCCAGAAAATAGGAAAAAAACTTTTCACGGGAAACAAAAGGGAAGACACCTTCAGGAGAGCAACAGAGGAGGATCCCTCTCCGGGATGGACAGAACAATAGATGTCATGTGACCAGATGGAAGCATTACAGTGTTACAACACGTTCAATGAGTATGACAGAGTGTATGAATAATGAGTAGTAGGCATGAACCACGATCCAGAAAGGGTGGGGGTGCATCAGCAGGGCCATGACAGGAGGCATCAGACCCAGCCCGGTCCAATGAGATGTGAAAGCACAAAGACTCCGGGGAGGAAGTAGAGTTAATAATGTGTGAGGGAGAGATGAAAAATCTCTCCATCGCACATTTTACGACGCTCACGGGGGAAATTTCATGAATTTTAAGTCAAATAATGGAACCAATAATCTGAGAATAGGAATGAACAAACCAGATACGTAGAGAACCGGAGTCCGTACGATCCGCTTCACACTTTACGTTGAAAATAATACCGGTTGAGCTATCGGTAAGAGAGAAGCAAGGAAAACTCGTCAAAAGAAACATTCAAGCTCATCGTGGATGGAAGATAAGGTCAAAGTGTTCGCTTTCGGTTTGGTTGACAGTACGCAATCGATCTTGGAAATTCATATATAGTCGACCGAGCCGTTCGTGAAGCGACGGCGAAGCAGCTAGCGTGAGATCAGATCTCCAGCGGATCCGAATGGCATCTCAACGTGGACCCTGGAGACGGGTATTAAAAACCAGGTGTTAGTTAAGGGGTTAAAAGTGGAATATGAGATCAGCAGCAAGCCATTTTGGTTCTGCTTTCATAGTTGACACAAATCACTGTCAACGCCTCCGTGTCCAATTATTACAGTTCAAACGTTCCTTTATCTTCACTGGAATATAATTGGTGTGATTCAAATACTCGTCTTCGTACATTTAGGTGACAACCAGAAAGCTCCTGAAGCTAAGTGGGCTTTAGGGGCTTGTCTTTAACAATTTAATTTAGTAAAGTGCCTCATAATTTGCATTATGGATGTTGTCTCGGAGCATTCAAATGAAACGGTTTAGTTACAGAACAGTGTGCTATTAATACATATAAAATATTAAACACATTCTAAAATATTAGGCCTATTTTTACTTTAAGAAGCCTCCTCTGGTTTTCCGATCTGCCCATTCTGATTTGCTACCTGGATTGTGTGTGTATATATATACATATATATATATGTATATATATATCAATAAGAAACATTTCAAGTTTTGCTTTAACAGCGGCTAACCAGAGGAAGTTTGGGGATTTTAAGTATAAATGAATGTATATCCTTCGGTGAATTTTTTTTTCCAACCTCACCTGAATGCTCCCTAAAACAATTCCCGATACAGTGGTTATGTTCTTCAGATCAACCCAAAACAAGACTAAATGTCTCACATTTCCACATTTAACCCTCCTGTTATCTTTAGGGTCAATGTGACCCCATTCAATGTTTAATGTCGGTGTTCTTTGGGGTCAATTTGACCCCAGGCTGTTTTTCACTGTGTCAAACATATAAGAAATACCAACTTTTTTATATATTTAAAAGGCTATTTAGGTAGTCAACAAACAAACATAAAGTTCCTCACACTTAAACTTGGGAAACAATATTCATTCTAATAATTTTCTGGAGGTTTTAATTGCTGGTGTCAAATTGGGTAAAATATGTTAGTACATGTGAAGGTAAGCCTTGGAATTATTTCAATTCAATTCAGTTTATTTGTTTAGCCCATTCTCACAAATTACAAATTCCCCTCAGAGTGCTTTACAATCTGAACACATAGACATCCCTGACCTTTGACCTCACATCGGATCAGGAACAACTCCCAAACAACCCTTTCACGGGGGGAAAAGGGAAGAACCCTTCAGGAGAGCAACAGAGGAGGATCCTCTTTAATGGAAGAACAACTCATCCTGACATGGTCAGACTTCAGAGGGTCCAGAGACACAGCAACGTTGACTACAAGATCCAAAGATCCAATGTGACGCAATTATGAGCAATTGTTGTTGTGTGACGTCAGGGGGACATTCTGTCTCAGAGGCAATTAAAGACATTGAGGGATGGAGCTTTTGATTCATTGAGACTTCAGACAGCAGCCTTATGGCTCATTATGCAGTTCAAACATAACCCATCCAGGCTGCAATGCATCATGGGAAGCAAAGTCAGTGGCGGTATCAATACATCGGCAGCTTTTTTGATCTATTTGAGGGATTTCTCGTATTGGACCAAATTTAAATGGGGGAGGGGGTCACATTGTTGACAGATGGACTCTTAAAAATATCTACCTGTGACAGGAATGAGAACGATGGAACGACTGGTTTCAGATGATCCACTCCATTATCAGAACCGCTGCTTATTTTGCTCGAATTCAGGGAAAGAGTAAAATCTGAATAGAACCCGATGGAAACATCACATTGATCTTCAGGAATTGTAGAAGCGTATATGAGCTAATACAGTTAGTGTTGTAGCATGTTGAGACTGGAACAGCCAGAGGACGAGCTTTGACAACCTTTAATACATCCAGTTCAGTTCTTTAAAAAAAAGGTTTCTATTGATTTGAATTTCTATTCCAATCTTTACTACCTGTACTATCTTTACTTTACTATCTCCCTCGTGATTGATGAGACCCACTCGTTTTCAAACGTCTTCATCCAGATTAAAACACAATCTCGGAGTACAGCAGATCCATGCACACGTTACCCTTTTATAACCCTTAGAGTAGAACTACAAATCACCAGTTAGTGAGAAAATAATTACTATTTTGGTGATTTAGGTGAACTGACCCCCCGGGAGCTTAAAAATAATCTGTTTGGATGAATATTGAGACGGGAAAAAAACATCCTGTGCAGGCTGCCAACCTGCAGTAATAACAGTAATGTCTGAATAACTGACACGACTTAGCACGCCAACATGTTACATCGGACATTTTAAATTACAAGCAAAGCACGTTTTCGATCAGGTAGTTTGAATGTTCACAATTATTTTTATTTTTGTGACAACCCAAAAGCTGAAGTATCCTGAACTATGTGGCTTATGTTTATTAATAGCAGCAGCAGAGTAATATATTAGTTTCTCTCTTGACCAACACTAGATGACTCTCTCTGTGTGTGTGTGTGTGTGTGTGTGTATTTGTGTATTTTTAGGCATGCTACATAGTTTTTTAACCAAAGAATAAGGAATATTTTTGGAAAGTGAAGACAATATTGCCAGGGTTTTAAGCATTTGGTCAGAATTACGTTTAGTTTGGGGGCCTTCAGTTGTCCTGATTAGGATGAGGGACCTCATAAAGATAGAAGTATAGGGATGTTTGTGTGTGTGTGTGTGTGTGTGTGTGTGTGTGTGTGTGTGTGTGTGTGTGTGTGTGTGTGTGTGTGTGTGTGTGTGTGTGTGTGTGTGTGTGTGTGTTAGAATTAAATTTAGTTTCGGGGAAGGGTTGGGGTTAGGCCTTCAATTGTCCTGATTAGGTTGAGGGACCTCACAAAGAAAGAAGTACAGGAATGTGTGTGTGTGTTTGTGTGTGTGTGTGTGTGTGTGTGTGTGTGTGTGTGTGTGTGTGTGTGTGTGTGTGTGTGTGTGTGTGTGTGTGTGTGTGTGTGTGTGTGTGTGTGTGTGTGTGTGTGTGTGTGTGTGTTAGAATTAAGTTTAGTTTCGGGGAAGCATTGGGGTTAGGCCTTCAATTGGCCTTCAATTGTCCTGATTAGGTTGAGGGACCTCACAAAGATAGAAGTACAGAAATGTGTGTGTGTGTGTGTTTGTGTGTGTGTGTGTGTGTGTGTGTGTGTGTTTGTGTGTACTTTCAGCTCACCATGAAGTAGATACTTTCTGCCTATGCACAGTAATGTGAGATTGAGCCATCTGATCCCGCATACAGCCAAAAATGAATTATGGAAGGTAATTTTGCAATTGTGCACAAAACGAGGGCAAAGCAAAGGTCTCGCGTTGCTCCGACTCGTCTCGCGCCATATCAGAGGAACTGTGTGTCCGTGTGAATAGAAACAGTTCATTTCTCTGGGACTTCACACACAGAGAGGGCAGTGAATGCCATTGTGCAGGATTGGGCATGTTAAACTCTGGGGTCCATTAGCAGATGAATGATGACAGAAGAGGTCTTTCTCATTTCCTAAATCGCCTGTCGAACCGACACCGCCCCGGCTGTGATGTAAGAGACGCAAATCCTCTAATCTGGTTGCTGCAATTTTAGCTTAGATGTAATGAAATCGTCATAATTATTTATTTTTAATCAGTGCATCTTTGGTGACAGTACTTTACCTCCTGTCCTGGGCTAAGAGGAACAAAAAAGGCATTTTATAAGATGGAGCTAGATAAACGGAGCTGTGGGGAAAAAGGGGGAAAGGGAGTTTATTTATAGGAAATGAAATGACAGGAAATGACAAGTGAAAGGACGATGGACGAACACACAGCCACCGCCAGCTCCACCCCTCCCTCCACCCTCTGGAAATCTCTTGAGGGCGCAGATTACATCCCAGTTTGACACCAAAAAGCAGAGGTTCATGTTATGCATTCACACACACACACACACACACACACACTCAAATTAAATTAGACCAGCACTGCCTAAATGGGTTTATCTGAACAGGGTTAGCTTGTTACATGGAGCCCCCGTGTGAGTGAGAGAGAGAGAGAGACCCTTCTTTCAGAGCATCGGGCCCCTTACATGGTGGCTCCTCCCATCAGTGTATGAATGGGTGTGTATGGGTGATTGTAGGACTAGAAAAGAGAAGCGCAGTCCATTTACGATTTACTTATATGATGTAAGGTAAACCCTGTGAGTCGACATTCAACAAACACCCCATATGCCCTAAAGCTGTATGGATTTCAAACATTTGTGGCAGAAAAAATGCATTAATACTTAAAGACAAACCACGTAGAGTGCTGCGTCAGCATGTTTGCACTTCAAGGGCGTCTGGAAGTCAACAGGTTTTAAACGGGTCTTTAGAAAGCACGGTTTTGTTAACGGTTTAAGTGGCAAAATAAAACTTAACACCGACGTATTTGTGAAGATTTTGTCGCTGGACAAAACGTGAAAGTATCGTGAGCTTTTGTTTGCCAGAGAGCTTTTTTTCTGCAATAATCCGATGGAAAAAGAAGAGCGGAGGAATATAACAAGTAATTTACGGGGAACATTTTTTTTACATATGTTGATATTATTGAATCACTTTAGAATCAGAATAGTTCATTCATGACAATATTTGATCAAGTAAAACTGAGTCCTGAAGTCAGTGCAGGCCGACAGCACATTGGCTCCATGTAATTCAACATTTAAGAACAGTTTATCATCACAAATGATGAATGCATTCATTTTTACTTGGGTTTTAGAACATCCTTATTTTCAGAAAGTTAACCTGTAAAAAGCATTGACGAAACCATGTCATGTTTTAGTAATGTGAGATAACGTATTGATGTGAAACAAAAACAAAGGCTAAATATCTCGTTTTCATTTGGGATTTAAAGTAGTACAGTTCCCATAGGGAGCGTAATATTGCCACGGAATATGTCCGCTTATTACTATCATGAATCTAAACCAGCAAAAAGTATTTTCTAAAGTTCTTTAGTGTTTTAAAGCGATTGTAAGTTCACTTGCTGCTGGATGTTTGAAAGGAAAACGTTCCCAACGTCCCATAACCGCTGTATGAGGATATGATGAGCACTTATTAAACCAGGTGAGGATCGAACGTTCATTTAAATAATCAGTTCATTGTTATTACATTTCTGAATTAAATGAATTTAAATCTGCAGGGAAAAAACAATTCGGTTCAGTTTATTTGAAGATGCGTACATAATTTGTATAAATGAATCCAGTTCAATTTGAAAACTGACAATAAATATTGATGTTATTCAAATGATCTTTCATTATTTGATTTGACAGTCAGGTGTTGACTACATACAGGTGTTAATACAACTATTAGCTACTTCAATACATATATGGGACTAAATGAAGTTAGACATACTGGACCTTAGTATGAGAACATTCTCTAACTCGTTGAAATCAACACCCCTGATGCAGCCGGTTCATTCACTAGATTGATGTGTTGAAGTAAAATGTAGACCCTATGAAATGTAGAGAATAATTCTTTTAAAAAAAGGAATATGGCAATATATATATGTATATCGCAGAAAGAAAAACACGTTTTCAAGCTGCCTTAACTGGACATATGACCGGTCCTGGTTTTTACTGTTCTGAGCACGTCCCTCTAAACCTCCGGAGCGGCCCGGTGTCGCTCTTCACTCGATGACGATGGTTCCCAAACGGCGTGAGATGGACTGCAGTGTGAAGGAAGTCAACCCAGCAGCCTTCAGGGAAACCCTTCTAGTGTCATCCTTTTGCATCGTAGCTGATGACGCACCGCTCCCTCACGAACCCTTCGACTCAAACCCAGCCTGAGGGTCACGTCAGTTTTTTAGAAACAGCGTGTATCGATGCCATAAAAAGAGGGGAAATCAAACAAAAGGAATTTTAAATTATTCAGTGCACTGAGGCAGCAGCGCAGAGAGAGGACCACGGAAGTTAATGACCTCAATTTGTAAAAGTGCCGGCTCCTTGATGGAGGCGGCTTAACGAAGATGAACGTCCGACTGCACGCGGAGCGGCAACCGGACGACCCTCCACGGAACAGGTATTACATGCTGGTGGTAGAGGCACGCCGCCGCCGCCGCATGGTAATGTGAAGACAATGGAAGTGGGATTAATGAAAAGGTGGATGGAGCTGCGGAAGAGGGCGGAATCGAGCTGCAGAGAGAAAGACTGAGAATAAAAAATGAGAGAAACCGTGGCGTAGAGAGCAAACAGCAAAGAAGCAAAAGTGTAGGTGAAGCTCTTGTCTTCTAGCAATATTTTGATTAATCTGTTCATGAATCGATTCATTGTTTTATGTGTTAAATGTGATCGGAATTTATAGCTCAAAGACACGAGGAACTTTTAATATGGTGTTGCCTTTGGCGGTGCCTATGGACAAAGGCGGTAGTGTCTCCTAACGCCAGCTCCCCTTGGGAAAACCACTCTTAGTGCAGCGGTCTTGAGACTCTGGCCGGTTCAGTGCTGGTTCTGGTTCTACCGGGCCGTCCTTCTCTCCACCGGGTCCGGCGATACGGACTGGACCTCGTTGTGAGCTCCCAGCGAGACAAAGCCCTGATCGGGGAACGGAGGCCCGGCTGGATTCTGAGGTGAAGGGGATTCTGGAAGAACATGCACGATGGTACGTTCTCGTGGTAAACCCATCAATATACTAAAACTACTCAGGAGTGACCACAAGGGGGCTAACATCAGGCTAACCGCATTCTGGCTTCAAACAGAGACCGTCTCCAAGAAAAGAAGAACTGCGGGATGTTCATTACAAAAACATGACACAGCCTGATATACAAAATGCAACTAAAGGTTTCATTTAATTATTCATCTCCTTATTAAATTCAGACATACGTTCACGCTGAGTACCAGTCATGGGGTGGGGCGGTTTTTCAGGTGCCTGAGCCCACGCGACCACATCCACCATCCTAACTCTTCATAATGCCTTGCTTTTGCGGAACTGAACCTCTCCCGTCAATGTCCCCAGCTATCTGACAGGAGAAACTACCTGAAGAGATCGAATGAACCGGATATAGACAGCATAAGGAATGTTTAATATGACGAGCAATCGGAGAATGTCGATGCATAATGGCCTTCGACAGAGCTTTCTGGACTTTTCCGCTCAATCGTGATACTAAAAACTCTTTAAATATGGAGTCATGTCTAGGCAAACACCTTATTAATAACTTAATGACGTCATGTTTTGTCCTCTTCAGCTAAAGATGTCAGCTCTAGAAGACGTTTTCTTTAAACCAAATTGTTTTCCACGTGAGTAGCGAGCAATATGAGTCATGTGCTGATAAACGCATCTTTTTTTCTATTGTACACAGTGTTCTTCCTCCAAGAGTCTCAATGAGCACTACAAGCCAGAGACAAACGAGTTATTTAAAGCATATAGCACAGTGCAAGTGGTACCGGGATGAATATGCATGCGTCGTCTCGGCTTACAGGACAGTACGTCCAGACGCTATTGTTTCCAGGAAACAGCTGAGTCAGCAATCCAGCGTCTACCCAAGGTGCACAGCTATTTCCCATGGCCTGAGCTGCATTATAGAGCACCTCCACTCAGCACTATAGGAATCGTTGCTGCCGCCGGACACCAGAGTACAGCATCGGGTACGGCCTGTGACGAGCTTCGATAAAGACGATGTTGAGACGCGAGAGCGAGAAGTCGCCCAAAGAGGTCCAAGAGTGCAGAAAGCACGGTACTGTTCCAGCTGCTGTGCTGAACAAGGTACTTAGAGGTATGCGATATTAGTGTCGCACCCAAAAGCTCACTGGTGATGTGGTCAGACCGCACACAGTTCATGGTTTGAACATTAACAGTGGCCTGGATTGGGCACTGTGAAGAAAATCTAAAGGCGAAGACGAGAGATAATGAAGAGGCGAGGTTATTTATCGTCCGTTTGCCGAGAGAGGGCCGAGAAAGAGCAGCGGCAACCTGTGAGAAGTGCCGGTGAGCAAGAAGACGTCGACGTAGCGGCCGACGCGAGTGCCGATTGTGGCGTTCGGTTACAACGAGTCGTCCGGTCGAGGTCGGGAAGATCTGAGCGAGGAAGACGGAAGCGGTGATAAAAAATTTAAGAAAGTTACAATATTTGCGCAAGTACAATCACGACCTCATTGAGTAGGGCTTTGTTAACGGAGCTGACGAGGCACAGCCAGAGCCCAGTGTGTGGAGTGTGTGTGTGTAGTGTGTGTGAGGAATGTGTGTGTGTGTGTGTGTGTGTGTGTGTGTGTGTGTGTGTGTGTGTGTGTGTGTGTGTGTGTGTGTGTGTGTGTGTGTGAGGAGTGCCCAACGTTCTTCTTTGGGGAATGAATGACTTGTGAATTGAAGAAAAACAAGATAAGAGTTACCCTCTGCCTACCGTTGTACAGGCTCTGGTGGTGGGGGCCCATCTCCTCTCCCAGTGCCCTCCTCTGACTCCCGTCCCGGCCGGGGGAGCCACTGCCGTACCTCCCCTTGCCGTGCTCCACCCCCGGGCCGTGGTGGTGGTGGTGCCGTATCGACTCCGGACTACCCACCACCACCCGCCCTTTCCTCAGGTGCTCCGGCGTCCCCGTCGCTGCCGGCTTGGCCTCGGGGCCCCCGCAGCCCGCCCCCGCCGCGTGGACCGACCGGTGTCTCTGACTCAGCTCCGGGCTGGACTGGGCCGAGCTCTTCCCGCCACCCGGCGCCGCCTGCCCTGACATCGACAGCTGTTTGTGGGCCAGCAGGTCAGAGCTGCAGGGTTTGGCGTGGGAGTTTCCCCGTGGCCTGGTGGGGGACTTGCCGGGTTTCTCCGGGCTGCGTCCCCGAGGGCCAAGCGGGTCCACGTTGGTGAGGGAGCCCCCGCGGGGGCGGTAGGACTGGGGGAAGGTGTGGTACTCTGGGGTGGAGCTGTGCCTCCTGCCCGTGGACGGGCACACGTCTTCTGGTTTGTGGGTTTGCTTGGAGCCCAGCGTGGGGGCCTTCAGGTGGGGGTTGTTGGGGCCATCGGTGCTCCCCGCACTGGAGGTGCTGCTCCCGTCGCCGACGTCCCGCAGCAGTCCAGGCGCCGGGGCCCCCCCACCCAGAGAGAGGCTGCTCTGACTATCAACGGAGCTCCTTCGTCCGGGGCCTCCGGGCCCTCCTCCTCCGACCACGGCCGCAACCCTCTCCTCCTCCAGCATGAGGCACACCTCCTTGAGCTCCAGGTTCTCCCGGACGACCTCCAGCTGCCGCTGCTCCAGCTCCTTCAGCTTCAGCAGGTAGATGGACACCTCCTTCCTCATCAGGCCGGCGCTGTAGCGGCCGAGGCGCTGCCACTCGCGCGACACCCGCTTCCCCTTCTGCCGGTCGTCGTCCAGGAAGCAGCACAGGTCCCGCAGCTCCTGGTTGTCCTCCTGCAGTTTCTGGTTCACGTCCTGGTTCACACACACACACACACACACAAACACACATAGACACACACACAGTGAGGGACTGCATGCATGATCATTTCCATCACCGTTTGCTGGCTGACATTTTATCGGCTTTTGTCAGATTAATAATGAATGAAATCAGGGCTGCAACTGGGGATTCTTTCCATTATGTATTTGTGTGCCAATTTAATCAGCAATAACTCAATTAATCTAAAGCGATGACAGAAATATCCCAACTTCAAGTATCTAGTCTTGTCCGACCAACGTAGGGTAAAAAAAAAACCAAATATTTGTAGTTGATTATGATGTTAAACAGCCAAAAACACCAAACCTTAAAGTGGAGAATTCGGAACCAGAGAATATTAAAATATTATTTATAATATATATTTAATATATATTTTATAATATGTTCATTTAATTCATTTAATGCATTTAATGTATGTAATTTATTTAAATTATTTAATTATTTAATTCATGAATTTATATTTTATATATTTTATATTTATTTTATTTATTTTATTTATTTTATTTATTTTATTTATTTTATTTATTTTATTTATTTTATTTTATTTCCTAAACTCGTTTAATGACTTCAGGTTAGTCGTATAGCTCTGATTTCTTGCCTATAGACTAAAAACAGAAGTGGGATTTTCCAAACACAATAATGTCTCACTGACACGTCACTTGTGTCATTAATAAATGAGAAATGAATTGCCACGAGCATCACCATTCCAACCAGCCTGCACGTGCAACAGGTATCACGATGGTACCTGCATTATGTGGAGATCATTTTGAACTGACTATAAATGTGCCACTCATCTCCGACGTCTTCCTCTCCTCTCTGGTCCTCCTCCGCGCGCGCACGACGCGCGCCGCCTCACCTTTAAACTCCGGATCTCGTTCAGGTGCTGCTGGAGTCTCCGGTTCACCTCCCGCATCAGATTGCCGTGCTCCACGATGGCGCTCCTCTTCCCCGCCTCCGCCCTCCGCAGCCGCCGCACCAGCTCCTCTTTGCCCCACTTCAGCAGCTCCTCGTCGGTCATTTTGGAGACGTCCTCCGCCGGACCCTCCGCGCTCTTGGAGAGCAGCTGCGCGCCTTTCTCCATCTCTCTCTCTCTCTCTCTCTCTCTATAATAAGTACTGTATTTGGTGAATTATGGAGAACGAGACACTAAACCGAGCCCCCCGACCCTCCGTCCCCCAAAGAAAGAAAGATACACCCGGGGCAACTCTACTTGGGTCCCCCTCCCCCTCCCCCCCCCCACCCGCCCATCCGATGCCCGCGGAATCACATCGCTTCCGCCGCGGCTGCGCCTCTCTCCCACGCCCCCGCTGCGGCTCCAGGTGCTCCCGCTGCTGCTATGTGCCGCTCTTTAGAGCCTCAGTCGGCATCCTGCGGCTCCGGGGGAGCCCTCGGACGGCGCGGCGCGGCGGTGTCTCTCCAGGTGCATGCCGGCCGCCTTTTTGCGCACTCCCGCCGCCGCTCAGTGCGCAGGAAAGGGAGGAGGAGGAGGAGGAGGAGGAGGAGGAGGAGGAGGAGGAGGAGGAGGAGGGCGGCAAGGGGAGGTTGCAGGTGCGTTACCGTGGAGAACAGACTCTCCCCTCTCTCTCTCTCTCCATCTCTCTCTCTCTCTCTCTCTCTCCCTCCTGACGCATCTTTGTCATGTTGCGCCATCTGCTGCACGAGCCCACATTGTTCTCGTGCCGTTTCCCTCTCCAGTGTTCATTCATATTCATATTTAGTGGTGCAGTTATATCTCCTCGTCAGACCATGGCGTCCCTCTTTTGACACTTCTCATCGGGGACGACTCTCCGCCTTTCAGGTCTGCGGATTATCATCCAAGAGATCAGCATGTCGTCAAAGTCTGATACTGCTGTGCCACACACACACTAACATTTAACAAACAAACAAACAACGTTCTCATTCAAAGCAGTGCACATCCCTCGCCCCTCATTGCAGGTATACTGGCGCTTATAGGCCGTCTATGACTTTGTTCCCTTATCATTATTAATATTAAACTTTTATTAAACCGTGTGTGTGTGTGTGTGTGTGTGTGTGTGTGTGTGTGTGTGTGTGTGTGTGTGTGTGTGTGTGTGTGTGTGTGTGTGTGTGTGTGTGTGTGTGTGTGTGTGTGTGTGTGTGTGTGTGTGTGTCATATAATGATGCCGATGCCGACACCTGACGAACGGTTACCACGTCGATGTCCCCATGAACTCATTATATTTATACACAGACATGACATGTACAGTTTCACCGTTTAAGAGAGAGAGAGAGACAGAGAGAGAGACAGAGAGAGAGAGAGAGAGACCTCTAATCAAATCACGAGGTAGTCTCACCCCTCAGTTTTACCCCCATGGAAAGTGAACGTATGCCTTCAAATGTGATTAATTTTCACCTCAATGCATTAGTTTAGCTATTTTCTTTCAATATATGTTTTTATGCCACCACTGTTACCGCAATTTACTTTTAACTTTGTAATAAAATACGGTAACTCATACAGTTGTGTTGTGTTTCACAGTATAACATGTTAGTTATTTACCATAAACGGGTTTATAACATATCACTGTAAAACATGTTTTACATGAACAAACCCCAAGTTGTTAGTGCTAATGGAAATAATTAAGTTTACTACGTATTTTAGGGTGCATTTGCCGCTTATACAATTTCTTATATTGTGTTTCCTGTGATGTGTCTATTTTTTTGGGGGGGGGGGGATGTATATAACTCAGGTCACAGTCCTCTAGGTGAACACCTGAGTCCCTGCTCTATGTTTGTGATCCTAATTTATCGTATATATCGAGTATATATTCTCGAAAAAGTACTTGACGTATAGGTACAATATTTCCCTCTAAAAAGTAGAAAGTAAAATACAAATTGTACCGAGGTATAAGTATGACACCGAGTGACCGTAATGTACATCAGTTGTTCCCCATTGTCAAAGTCTATTGACTCTTCCAGAGTAAACAGCCCCGGTGTTTGTGTACATATAGTTCATGTTTGTGTATCATCAACAGTGTTAAAGTGAATTGACTCAGTACAACTATGCGAGTAACCCCCAGGGTCAATGACAACGGTCACTCGTACTCTGGAAAGCTCCGCCCCCTCCTTCTCTTTTCAAATTCAGTTCCATCACTCGTGTTTTAATTCTGGAAAGAATTTCTCTAAATCACTTTTTTTTTTACATCAAATGTTAAAATTTAAGCAGAAGCAACAATTTTTGAATATTTCTATATATAAGCATTTTTTGCTTCTACCTATACCTTTTCAGTCTTTCTGTTTTTTATATTATATAGAATAATATTGTATTTGATTTGATTGACTGAATAAAATAAAATACACCAAAAAAAATAAAAATAAATACACATACATTAGATTAGATCAGATTAGATTCAACTTTATTCTCATTACACGTGTACAAGTACAGAGCAACGAAATGCAGTTTGGCATCCAACCAGAAGTGCAACAGAAAGAATAATAAATACAGGATATACAGATTATAGTAAATAAAGCGCTATACAAGAGGGCGGTTTAAGGCCAGTAGACAGTTGACAGATGAAAATAACATTTAAATAATGCGGAGATATAAACATAAACTATCTGGGGTTGCTAAACTATGCAAATATTCAGTGCATGTGAATATGAGTCCCTGCTGAACAATGCTCTGTTTATCTGTGAAGGAAGTCATCGTGACAATCAAGCGGAGAGAGGAACAATGGAGTCGCCCGACCTGATGAACCGGTCGCCGTGGGCGATCGGCGTGAAACAGAAACTCGTCTCCAGGCTTTCAGTTTTCTTTCAGAGCCTCCTGGATGATGGACCTGCCGCTGCTCGCGCTCGCCCTGCTGTCGGCCTGCTCCGCACCGGGCCGCACCGCCCCGGGGTATTGCACCGGCAACTGCCCTCAGTACACCGTGGTCGAGCAGAACGCAGTAGGTTCCACAGCAGCACACGCAGAGGAGTAATGGTTCTTAAATGGTTCTTTACAAGGCTTTGGGGTTCTACGAAGAGACACCTTTAGAGGTTCTTTGAAGAACTCTTAAGGAAATGGTTCCACAAAGAACCTTGTTTGAAAGGTTCTTTGTGGAACCATAAATGTTGCCTGAAAGAACCATGTTTTGAAGGTTCTTTGAGACACCTTCATAGGTTCTTTGAGGAACTCTTTAAGGAAATGGTTCTTTAAAGAATCTTGGTTGGAAAGGTTCTTTGTGGAACCAGAAATGTTGCCTTAAAGAACCCTTTTTAATGTTCTTTGAGACACTATTATAGGTTCTTTGAAGAACTCGTTAAGGAAAAGGTTCTATAAAGAACCGTGGTTTGAAAGGTTCTTCGTGGAACCAGAAATGGTGCCTTAAAGAACAATTTGTTGAAGGTTCTTTGAGACACCTATATAAGTTCTAGGAAGAACTATTTAAGGAAATGGTTCATTAAAGAACCATTTTTGAAAGGTTCTTCGTGGAACCAGAAATGGTGCCTTAAAGAACCCTTTTTAATGTTCTTTGAGACACCTTCATTGGTGCTTTGAAGAACTCGTTCAGGAAAAGGTTCTTTAAAGAACCTTGGTTGGAAAGGTTCTTTGTGGAACCAGAAATGTTGCCTTAAAGAACCCTTTGTAAGGTTCTTTGAGACACCTTCATAGGTGCTTTGAAGAACTCGTTAAGGAAAAGGTTCTTTAAAGAACCCTGGTTTGAAAGGTTCTTCGTAGAACCAGAAATGGTGCCTTAAAGAACCATTTGTTGAAGGTTCTTCGTGAAACTAGAAATGGTGCCTTAAAGAACCATTTGTTGAAGGTTCTTTGAGGAACCAGAAATGGTTCTTCTATGGTATCACTCTGAAGAATCATTTTCGGTTCCAGATGGCAACTTCATTTGTACACACACACACACACACACACACACACACACACACACACTCAGCAAAGCGGAGCTCTCTTTCTAGAGAACGTGTGTCTCCTGTCGTCTGCAGGATTTCGAGGAGCGCTCATACGCTCCGGCCGGATGGATCACCACCGACATGGACGGCTCCTCGCTCTCTGACTTCATGGCCGCACGCTCACGACTGGCGAACGCCGCAAGTACGTCGGGGTGAAACCAAAAACTCTCTAACGAATACGTTTTTCATTTTGTGGTGTGTAGTTCATGTGCCGTCGTTTAGCGAGACATCACGGCTTCAACGGAGGGAGGATAGCGGCTTTGTGAGGTTTAAGGAAAATATGAAGCTTTTTACTGAACCTTAACCCTCCTGTTGGCTTCAAATTCACTAACATATCTTACCCTTGGGGTCAATTTGACCCCAGCAATTAAAACCTCCAGAAAATGATTAGAATTAATAGTTTCCCAAGTTTAAGTGTCACTTTATGTTTGTTTGTTGACGACCTAAATAGCCCTTTAAATAAATAAAAAAGTTGATATTTCTTATATGTTTTACACAGTAAAAAACAACCTGGGGTCAAATTTTCAAATGTATAAGTTGTGTACAGGATATTAAAAACATATCATCATGTGAATTTTATGTTTTCCCAGTTGTCCTCAATAAATTAGGAAAAGTCATGAAATATGAAGCAAAACAAATGATGATTTTTTTAGAGACGTCAAACATTGAATGAGGTCAAATTGACCCCAAAGGTAACAGGAGGGTTAAAATGGCAGCTGAAGCATTTTTACTGCGTAGTGATGCCAGCTCAACAGCGAGAGCAAAACAATTCGTTGTCACGGGATGTCGTAGCCAGAGAGAGAGAGAGAGAGAGAGAGAGAGAGAGAGAGAGAGAGAGAGAGAGAGAGAGAGAGAGAGAGAGAGAGAGAGAGAGAGAGAGAGAGAGAGAGAGAGAGAGAACCCAAATGCCAACAATTCTTCGAAAGAAAGATTTAATTCTACTTGAAACAGGTTTAAACACACGGGGAAGCTGATTGGACACCGGGGAACGAGACACAGGTGAACACAATGAGGGCGGGGCTAGCAATCACACAGGAGGAACCAATCAGGAACAGGGCAGACGACCACAGGGAAACAGGTGACGCAAGGACTTCAAAATAAGACACAAAACAAGACAGAAACTCCAAAGTCATTGTCTGTTCAAACTCTAGTTCAACACTATCCTCATTACAATCATTCACTTCACATAGCAGGCAGGATTTAATGAATGAAATATATGAAACACTGTTCCGTTTAAAAAATATGGGTATTGTCGTAGCATTTATGTGGGTACCAGCACACAGGGGGGTACAAGGAAACGAAAGAGCAGATACACGAGCAACACAAGCGTTAGAAAGGCAGCACAAGACGGACATTTTACACAGCAAAGCAGAAGTTAAAACAATTATCAAAAGAAACATTATGAAGGAATGGCAGCATAGTTGGGATGTAGGGGAAACAGGAAGACATCTGTATGCTGTGCAGAGGGAAGTTGGCAAAGGGAGGCCAGCTAGAAGAACACAGAGGAACCAGACTGAGGATTGGGCACACAAGGCTGAACAAAACAATGCATCTCGTAAATAAACACCCAACAGGACGATGTGAGCGCTGTCAAGGACCAGAATCTGTAGAACATATAATTTGTCATTGTCAGAAATACACACTTGAGCGACACATGTTGAAGAGGAAGCTGGGAGTGGAGGAACTAAATCTAACAGATGCGTTAAAATTGGGGGCAGGACAGGTATTACAATATTTGAAAGAAACAGGATTAAGCAATAGAATTTAAAGCACTGACATTTTTGAATCTCCCTTTTGTTTTGTTTGTTTTATTGATTTTGTTTTGTGGGTATTTTGTTGGGTTTGGTTTTGTTTGTTTGGTTTTGTAAGGGGATAGGGTCTCTGGTCCACACTCCACTACAGGAGGTGGCGGAAATGCACCGTTCACTGGATGCCATCCGCCTAAAAATTTAAAAAGAAGAATAAGAAGACACACTCCGTGACTCGTGACATTTGTTTTGCTTCCACTTCCTGTAAACGACGCGTGAGGACGTTGAAGGAAGAGCAACAACATGTCTGGGCGGGGAAGGTCTCGTTGTGCCGTATCACCGAAATAGTTGTTGGACATTTAATGTTTGTTAAGTTTCCCGGCTGATGACCGTCTGACACATGATTGGCTCTCCTCCAGCTGACGCGGACACCTGGCCAGTGCTGCTCACCGTCACCGACGGCAACCACTTGTCCTACTCCTGGTTTGTTCCGCAAGAGTCGGCGGCGACTCTCATCACCGATCCGGCCGTCAGACTGTGGAGCAGACCTGCAGTCACGGTCTATGTCAGGTGAACAGTGCCCACCTCAATTCACTGTTCTATGAGTCATGAAGCACTTTCATTATGTCTCATTTTTCCAGTTGTCAAGCTACCAAACCGATTCGACCTTTATTAGAGTTAAATTCAGACTCTTCTCGGTGCTAATTTTGCAGATAGAAGTTGGCACATTCCAGCGATATTCAACATTAACGTGTGTGCAAAACAAAACGGAGAAAGAAGACGTTAATCGGTGGCGGCTGGTGGATTATTTTTTTTGGCATGGGCCATCCTGCCATGTTTTCAGCAAACATCCCATAATGATTCAATACACCAAAAACAGTATCAAACACGCATTTCTATTTTGTAGTTAAATATTTAAATGTTTTCCAACACTGAAATAATAAATACATCTTATTCCAATATATATATATATATATACATATACACATATTTTCATATATATACATATATATATGTTCAGTATATGATATATAAATACCATATAATAGAAATATTGTATAATATGAATCACACATACATTTATATATGTATAAAATATAATAGACATTTTTTATATATTTAAATTCCCCTATAAACCTTGTTAGGGATAAATATATATATGTATATATATACATATATAATATTCAGTATATTATCTATAAATGCCATATAATAGAAATATTGTACATATATATAATCTAATAAAACCTGTTTATACATTAAGATGCCCCTATATACCTTGTCGGGTTAAAGTGATATATATATATATATATATATATATATATATAAATCTAATAAAACCTGTTTATACATTAAGTTTCCCCTATGAACCTTGTAGGTAATGTAGAAATATAAAAACGTGAACATGACACCATGGTGTTCTGGAAGGTATCTGACGTTCGTCTTTGCCTCAAAGGGCCTACGATGACTCTCCGAGCATCGAGAACGGTCGAGACAACGCAAAGCTTCTCTACGCCGACTTGGAGAAAGCCGGGAAAAGCGTCGTCGGCGCCGACTCGTACACGTGGGCCGGCTACAGCAACTATGTGTCCCTCACGCACCACAACGAGATCTGGATGGAGAAGACCCAGTGAGAGGTTTCCTCTCGCACGCTTCAGCCCTCGCCAGAGCCGCCTACCCAGGGCCAGAAACCGCCAGAAAACGCCAGAAAACGTCTCATAAATTACATTTTAGTCTGATGGCGCTACTTGTTCCACATATATCTGCTTGAAATTAACAATAAACTCCATTTGACAGCTTTATCTTTGTGCGTGTGGTCGATCGCAACCGACCTCAACCCCATTTTTCTCCACCTCCTCCCCTCCGTCTTCCTCCTCCTCCTCCTCTCCACAAATTAGGTGTGGCAGCAAAAAAAGACAACACAACATGATTTTAGTCTCTTTAAAGTCGAACATTTTTACTTCAGAGCGCCTCTCTTTGCCGGGCAACGCAATATTAGTGACGATTCAAATGCAGTTTGACGACGTCACTCTCAAAAGCCAAGAACACTTTCCCTGGTAAAGCTGTGTTGTGTTCACTGCCTGGCAGCTCTGTAGGAAATCCCTATGCGTATGTGAACGAAGGCCCCATCTCCTGTCCTGGAGATCTCCTTCTTCTGACCCTCCTGGTTTCCATACGCTCCGTAGTTTGTGGGAGGAGGTTTAGGAATATGATCTCAGAATATATGAAGTATATGTCTTTAAATCTTGAAGAAGTTTTTGCTTTTGGTCACGAGTTCTTAAACACAAGAGGGAAAATATTATGCGTCGGAAAACTACCTTCATTTGTTTTTTTTTCTCTTCCACGCAGCGAATAAAGTCCTGAGGACACATTCAACAGGTACCCCCATCAGAAGAAAGACACACCCTCCATCACTCCTCTCTGATCCAGTCCTCCTGGTCTACCTGTAGGGACCAGGAGGATCCCTACCTCTCCTCCGGCCTTCAAGGGCTCACTGGAGTGCGATGTCTGGTTGTTACCACGATGCTGGTGTGGGTAACGAAACACACCGCAAAAAAACACCGAGAAAAAAAGGCTGATTTTGAGTTGATTGCGTCATCTGTCAGTCAGATATGTGCTGATATTAATATGCGATGTTGCGTCAGGTGTGAACATTTCTAAAGACAAAATATACATATATATGTTTTATTCCTATGCAGGGTCGGGTGCACTGGAGCCGACCATAAACGCCTCACATTCACGTTTTATTATTCAATACCATCGTTTAAAATAAGGTTCCATTCAAGCTAAAAGTCATGGATTAAATATACGACTTAAAAGTATCAAGTGTAAAGTAAGTAATAAGTATTAAAATTATCAAAGTATATATCGGATTAGTAGTATTATAAATGGAGTATTTTCAGAAAGACCTCCAGATCTCTCTGGCAGAAGCCAATCAAGTCTAACAATGAGATAAATAAATCATTATAAACATCCACGTGCATATTAAAACCTCCTATAATAATAACTTTATCGGTTTTAAGAACAAAACTTAATAGAAACTCTGAAAATTCATATAAAAATTCTGAATAATGACCTTGTGGCCAGTACAGTGTCACAAATATAATCGTGCCGCAGCATTAGCAGCAGCATTAGCATTAGCAGCATTAGCCGCAGCATTAGCAGCAGCATTAGCCGCAGCAGCAGCATTAGCAGCAGCATTAGCATTAGCCGCAGCATTAGCATTAGCAGCAGCATTAGCAGCAGCTTAAGTGTCTTTCACTTCAGAGCAATTTTTAAAAAATGATACATGAATAAACTAAAAGTTTACTTCTGTTTTGTAAAAAAAAAAAAAACACTTGTCAGTTTTAATCCAAATACACACTTACTTATTTAAAGCCAAACGTCATCTTTTGATCTTTCTCAAGTATTTTTATTTATTTTTTCAATTCACAATGTTAACCAAATGTATAAAAACTGCAAACCGTAAATCGTGACGACATATGTTTCCCATTCGGATGTAACTGAGCGGTTTGGTCGTACGGTGACGTCATCACGGAGGAGACGGGCGTGGCGTCTGAATCATAGAACTGACCCGCAGGGAACAGGAACAGGAAGTGACCTTGAACCTGGTGCCGCTCGACCTTATGGCGACATTCCTTCACGGTTCTCATAGAAGGCAAAATGTGACACGCCGATACGTCATTTGTTTTGTGGGACCATTAGCATAAACTCATGTCTCCACCGGCAACATACAACCACTAAATGATCTTCCTCTGTTCCGCCCTCTCTCCCTCTCTCTCCCTCTCTCCCTCTCTCTCTCTCCTCTCCCTCTCTCTCTCTCCCTCTCTCTCTCGCTCCCTCTCTCTCTCTCTCTCCCTCTCTCTCTCTCTCTCGCTCCACCACTCAAACTCAGTCACCACAGCAACTGTTTCTATAGTGGGAAGCCATTCCCAGTGCGGCAGGTATGTAATCACAGGTTTATGGAAGTAAAGGTAGAGGAGCTTGACTGCATGATTCATAATTAATAATAAGGACTTCTTCACCAATCTACAGCCCTCCGTGGACCAAAGGGAACACTTTAAAAACCTGATATAATGATCGTATCTGACATGATTCCATAAAGATCTCACTCACACATTGATATGATTAAAATAAAGTGGGTCTCTAGGTCAAGAGAGATGAATCTACCTGTGGAGTCAGATGACGTCCAAACAGATGTGTGCATCGCTTACTTTATATTTAATGTTTTTTTTTCTTCTTCTACTTTTCTGACCATTGGCATGAATAGTTTTGTTGTTGTTGTTGTTGTTGAAATGAAATACAACACTTCTCGATTATTCTCACAACACAAAATACTGAATAAAAGAAACAGCCGAAAAGGACTGTCATCATATCAGAGGAAAAATATGACTGACTACTGGTTGTATAGAAGTCTATGCTTCATGTGTAAAAGCTGCATTCCCCCTCCTGACCACCAGGGGGCGACTCCCCTGGTTGTATAGAAGTCTATGCTCCATGTGTTAAAGCTACATTCTCTCTCCTGACCACCAGGGGGGGGACTCCTCTGGTTGTATAGAAGTCTATGCTCCAAGGTTTTAAAGCTGCATTCTCTCTCCTGACCACCAGGGGGCGACTCCTCTGGTTGTATAGAAGCCTATGCTTCATGTGTTAAAGTTGCATTCTCTCCTGGCCACCAGGGGGCGACTCCTCTGGTTGTATAGAAGCCTATGCTTCATGTGTTAAAGCTGCATTATCTCTCCTGACCACCAGGGGGCTTCTCTGGTTGTATAGAAGTATATCTAGTGACTCTACTTCTCTCTTGATGTATTCCCTCAGTAAACATTGTAAACATGAGTTTATGTCTCAGTCTCTAGTTTTAAGTCTTCTTCTATACAGCATGATGTCATCATTTATACTTTATGGTCATTTAGAGTCACACAGACCATGAATCAGGGGATTGAAATGACTTAAAAACAGAAGTCCACCAACCACGTCCATGTCTCATACCCAGTGGACTCACACAGCTCATCCTGTTTGTCGGCTGGAGTTTAAATCCTTGTCAACAAGTTAGATGCTTATCTACCCCCGAGATGCACGATATAATTATGTATCTACGTCTGTCTGGCACCTCTTTGATCTACACCTGTGCATCTGGTCGTCTGCAGCTCCGTGGCATCAGTGTATTACATTTGATCAAATACAATTCGGGGCGCCGTCTGTATCGCCGAGAGGATTAGAAGCCTCGCGCTGCAGCTCACGTCGAGGGCCGATCGGGATGGAGGAATCTATTCACCTGGACGACGTCGGCAGCAACAAATCTACACACCTGATCCTCAAAGTGACGAGAGGTTTACAGAGGATGTGGGAACACGCATTGGACCGTGGTTCTGGCGGGGGAGCACCGACATGGACGTGATTCCTTTGCCTATTTTCCTAATAAGTCCCTTTCTTTCTCTCTCTGACGCACATACACCCAGTGTGTGTGTGTGTGTGTGTGTGTGTGTGTGTGTGTGTGTGTGTGTGTGTGTGTGTGTGTGTGTGTGTGTGTGTGTGTGTGTGTGTGTGTGTGTGTGTGTGTGTCCTCTTGAGGACAGTGGAGTCTGATAGGGGAAGTCAGTGTCAGCCCTGAGGGAAGATGGCTGCTAATAGAGTTTGCTCTGTGGAGAAGAGTGCTCAAAGAACATGTAATGTGTGCATTTAGCTGTGTGTGTGTGTGTGTGTGTGTGTGTGTGTGTGTGTGTGTGTGTGTGTGTGTGTGTGTGTGTGTGTTTCCTTAAACCAAAAAACACTGCACTAAAGTGGAACAGGTAAATGCTTTAGAGAGAAACATGTGTCTATGTGCCTTTATTTACACAAGGGCCTCAATGCACACACTATATATATATATATATATATGTGTGTGTGTGTGTGTGTTGGTGCACCTGCACTTAACATCTCTTCAGTGACATCAGAGCACTCAGGACAGCGTAGCGGTGCACACGCGTGTGAGCAGCAACATGAGCCTGTTATATTTGGGATTGTTGATTATATCATAAATATGCAAACGTTCCTGTGTACCTACTTGAGTACACAAGTAAGTACACAAGTAAGTACACAAGTAAGTACACAAGTAAGTACCCTCACATGTACACGTTGAATCAGAGTCTCGCCACTTGGCTCGAGACTGGCAACAGAGAGGGAGGAAACACACATCTTTGTTACAATTACATAATATATAAGGCTCCACAACTTCCATTAGTGAGCCCAGAGTGAGTCTGTGTGTGCGTGTGTGTGTGTGTGTGTGTGTGTGTGTGTTTGTTTGTGTTTGTGTGTGTGTGAGCACGGGTCAAAGGCCAGTGGCTGTAATCTGGGAGCTCTGCCACTCTGCCTTCTATCTCTCACATGACATCATGGTCTCCTCACTGCCATGACATCATCATAGTGTCATCACTGCCATGACATCATGGTCTCCTCACTGCCATGACATCATCATAGTGTCATCACTGCGATGACATCATGGTCTCTTCACTGCGATGACATCACGGTCTCCTGACTGCCATGATATCATCATTGTGTCATCACTGCGATGACATCATGGTCTCCTCACTGCAATGACATCACAGTCTTCTCGCTGCGATGACATCACGGTCTCCTCACTGCGATGACATCATGATATCATCACTGCGATGACATCATGGTCTCCTCACTGCGATGACATCATGGTCTCCTCACTGTGATGACATCATGGTCTTCTCACTGCCATGACATCATGGTCTCCTCACTGTGATGACATCATGGTCTTCTCACTGCCATGACATCATGGTCTCCTCACTGTGATGACATCATGGTCTCCTCACTGTGATGACATCATGGTCTTCTCACTGCCATGACATCATGGTCTCCTCACTGTGATGACATCATAGTCTCCTCACTGTGATGACATCATGGTCTTCTCACTGCCATGACATCATGGTCTCCTCACTGTGATGACATCATAGGCTCCTCACTGTGATGACATCATGGTCTTCTCACTGCCATGACATCATGGTCTCCTCACTGTGATGACATCATAGTCTCTTCACTGCGATGACATCACGGTCTCTTCACTGCGATGACATCATGGTCTCCTCACTGTGATGACATCATAGTCTCTTCACTGCGATGACATCACGGTCTCTTCACTGCGATGACATCACGGTCTCTTCACTGCGATGACATCATGGTATCCTCACTGCGATGACATCACGGTCTCCTCACTGCGATGACATCATGGTCGAACACGTTCCCGCACGGCGCCTTGAACGTTTCGGTGAAGTCGGCGTGACGGGAAGCTCAACTTTCTCTTTTTTTCCTCTCTCTGCTCCCGGAATAAAAAGCATCCGTTCCACACGTTCCAGTCGGGGTCAGAGGGTCGTGACCTTTGGCCCCTAATTAGCTGAGGGCCTCGCTTTCCCCAACTCTGCTCATAAACACACTTTTTCTGCTCGTAGCTGCTCGTAATTAATTCCCAAGAGACTCATTTCCAGATCATAACTTCAGTGGCTATAATGAGATAATGACTCTATATGAGATAATTACTCTATATGAGATAATGACTTTATATTCTATATGAGTGAATAAATAAACTGGTGACCCATTGGGAGAGAAAAAAATTACATAATGTGGATTTTAGACCACATATATTGTAGCTATGCTATTGTGATATAATAATAACATTAATACTAACACCCTTCCATAACAATAAGCAGAATCATTTATGAATGCTATATATGGTTAACATTTATAACACTTTTAGAACAGGATTACATATCAAAACATATGAAAAAACAAGATTTTACACATATATCTAAAGGCGACTCATTTCACTTCCATGTACTTTACTCTCTCTCTCTCTCTCTCTCTCTCTCGACCCCTTCAAGCTGCGTCAATTAGCAAATAACCGGAAATGGGGACTTCAAAACAAAAGCATATAGTTAATACAACGAATGATTCAAAATTATTTCAGGACTTTTAATAAAATACTGACAGGTTTATTCTAATTCCCTCCAAAAGATATTCTATATTTTTCTCGAGGTCCCACCTATTCATTGTTTAATGTACAGAGACAGTGGGTTACAGTGGGTAGCAGGTCTGTCTTTCAATCAGGGGGTTGGCGGTTCATTCCCCGCCCTAGTCGATGTGTCCTTGAGCAAGACACTTAACCCTGAATTGCTCTCTGTAGCTGTAATGTAAATGTAATGAATTGTAATTTTTAATTGCATAATTTACCCTCCGCCTCCCCCATCAGACAATGTAAACTCCAGTTGAATCTCAATAAATAAGAAAAATAATAATAATTTGATAACTAATTAACTTTCATTATGTGTATGATTGTTGAAAATAATGTCTCTCCCTGTCAAGAGTGAAAGTATGACAGCTTTCCATTTAAACATTTAAATTTTACTACACTGTATTTTAGTTTTACTCCTGTTTGTTCTTTGTTTATGCTTGTAATTGTTTTATTGTTGTTATTGTTTTATGTTCATTATGGTCTGTCATGGGACTACAGATGCTAATTAGCTGTGTAGCTACAATCTGGTGCAGAGCATCACATGGTGACATTTATGTTCTAACTGTACATGGTCCCTTTTAAATAAAGATTACAATACATATATATATGTAGCCTTTAGACTGTTGAATATTGCACACAAACATAATTATAGTAATAATTAAAATAATTATAGTAATAATTAAAATAATATTAGTAATAATTAAAATAATTATAGCAATAATTAAAATAATTATAGTAATAATTAAAATAATTAAAATAAATAAACAATAATCAGAATTGTAATAATACACATAATATAACAATAATGTAATTATTATTATTATTTAATATTCCACAAAAATACCTTCGAGATAACAAATGTAACCTTTAAAAAAGTGCCAAATGTTTGTTCTCGCTGTACCGACAATTATTGGCAATTCTCCAGTTTTATTTTGAAACGTTTGACCGGATGTTCCCCTCGGCTCCACTGCCAGTGGCTTGACGCGTCCTCGGACGGAGCCACTCAGTGCAGGAGCTCCGGTGCCCGAGCAGCGCGTCTCTCGGCTCCGTCCTCCTCGCTTCAGTTTCTCCGACCTTCACCGCCGGGGAGGAGGGTGGGCACGGGGGGACGGGACGGGGGAGGGGGCGGGTGTCTTCCCGCAGAAACGCTCGCCGAGAAGAAGAGCGCCATGGCCCGCGTGGTGTTCGAAGGGATGCCGGAGACGGCGGCCGGAGGAGGAGGAGGCGGAGGAGGAAGAGGAGGAGGAGGAAGAGGGATGCTGAACCGACGGAGGAGCAAAGCCAGGCGGAGGAAGCGAAAGGAGTTGTTCGCCATCCAGGTGTGCTTTGCGGGGGTGCTGCTGGGGCTCGTGGTGGGGCTCAAGTCTGTGGCACAGAAAGCAGGTGAGGGGACCTTCAAAAAAACAAAACAAAAAACATGTGTTTACCTCCAATGACATCACTCAGTGGATTGTGAAGACGCACGGCGTTCATGGAAAGTTTGTGGGAACAACTGGAACACACAGAGCATGTCATGTTTTATGCTTTTAGTTTGTTAATTGTGCAAATTTGTTACATTTTACAGATGTAAAAACAACAAAATGCACCTTTCATAGCCAGGAAAACAAGGTTGAGACCCTGGAACTGACTTGTGAGAATAATATATATTCTGATCCAGGACCAACACAAATGGGATTTAGAGGCAATGATAACACTAAATGGATCCCATTATAGGATCAGTGCATCGTGCTACATTGTGTGTGTGTGTGTGTGTGTGTGTGTGTGTGTGTGTGTGTGTGTGTGTGTGTGTGTGTGTGTGTGTGTGTGTGTGTGTGTGTGTGTGTGTGTATTAAAGGGTGAAGAAACAACAACAAGTCTTCTCGTAGCTCAGCATCTGTAACCAATAATCCCCTGAAGTGGTACGGTG
>NC_079404.1:2684961-2709961 GCF_029220125.1 Pseudoliparis swirei | reverse complement strand
AAAAAGGTGTATAGTGCACCTTTCTAGTTTTGTATATAAAGATACTACTGAGGAGTATTCTGGATCCCTTCCAGGAGCCCAATGAGACGCACCTTTTAGCTCTGTCGGGCCCTAAAAGAACAAAAAGGAACAACAGAGAGACATCTGCCTGGAACCCTCCGTCTCTCTCCGTCTCTCTCCGTCTCTACCTCCAGCTCTTTAGCTCTCAGAACTACACACACACACACACACATACACACACGTGCTGTGTCTGATTCAGCTGCATCTGGGTCAGCCTGCGTGATCACAGAGAGCAACACTCCTCACACAAACACCCCCCCCCCCCCTCTATCCATCCTCCTCCCTCCATCTACAGCAGTCACTCTCCCCTCATCTTGTCCCTCTCTCCCTCCATCACGCACTCAGCCATCATTACACACACACACACACACACACCACCTCCCTACGGAGCTTGTAACCCTTGCTCCGCGTCGTAGGCTCTAGTTTTCTTTTTCCTCCCCCCATCGCCTTGTTTGTTAACTTATTTATTCATCAGGCGTCCCATATCTGCGTCGTTGTTTCCGTTGAGTTCCCTGTGGTAACCTCCTGTGTTTTCCTAAGCACACTTAACGCAGCGAGATGGAGTGTAGAGAATAACCTGTCAATCACCTGGTAGCTCCGCCCCTAAAGCGTCCCCTGCTTCATGGTCTGTGTGACTCTGAATGACCATCATGTACTAAATGATGACATCATGCTGTATAGAAGAAGACTTGAAACTAGAGACTGAGACATAAACTCATGTTTACATGTTTACTGATGGAAAACATCAAGAGAGAAGTAGAGTCACTATATAGACTTCTATACAACCAGAGTCGCCCCCTGGTGGTCAGGAGAGAGAATGCAGCTTTAACACATGAAGCATAGACTTCTATACAACCAGAGAAGTCGCCCACTGGTGGTCAGGAGAGAGAATGCAGCTTTAACACATGAAGCAGAGACTTCTATACAACCAGAGGAGTCGCCGCCTGGTGGTCAGGAGAGATAATGCAGCTTTAACATATGAAGCATAGACTTCTATACAACCAGAGGAGTCGCCCCCTGGTGGTCAGGAGAGATAATGCAGCTTTAACATATGAAGCATAGACTTCTATACAACCAGAGGAGTCGCCCCCTGGTGGTCAGGAGAGAGAACGCAGTTAAAATTGTTGTCACATTATTATTATTATTATTGTATGAATACACACGTACCATATTTTTGTGTCTGGAGGTCACATCCTCAAGATGGATTTTTAAATGTTTCTTCATCACCCCGATCTTAAAAGTATTTCCAGTATCCAACTGCTGTTTTACATTTTACATTTACTTAAAGGGCCACGCTCTCACTACTGTTACAGACCGCTGCTGCTCTTTGTTACAAAGGTTGATTTTTAATGAGTGGGAAGACTAAAGAAAAAATAGTGAAGACATAAACATAAAGGAGCATTTCTATTGGCCATCGACGGCTCTAAACACGTCAGAGTGTGAAATACATTTCCTTTTAAGGATGCTAAACCGCTCCGTGGAGCCGGAAGCATCCTGCAGATATGTGTGATAATATTGACGAGTAAAACCATAAAACTGTGAGTCAACTCAAATCAGGTTAAACGTATAAAGTGTGTATAAATACTCTCGTGTGAACTGTGCGATGTGTAAACATGTCGGCGTACCGGCAGATTCTAACCTCCATTTTGCCGCGAGCGACTGCGCCGAGCGCACGGATGAGACGACCTTCACCGGAAGGTGTGAAGGTCATCCGAACGCACAAACGCACACCGGAGCCTCGAGTTCCTCTCGCTGCCGCTTTTGAATTTGAAGAGCGCGCGGCAGGAAGCCACGACAAAGGGACGCCGCGCGTTTGAGTCCGTGTGAGATGAATAAAACAGAACCAGAGGTGCAAACAGCCGGCTGGCGTTCAACAGGGATATATATATATATACATATATATATATATTAGTGCTGTGAAAAATAACGCGTTAACTCAGTTAATCCAATTACAGGTTTAACTAGTTATTTTTTCTTAACGCATTTAACGCATGCGCAGAATGAGCTTCCAATCCGTCTGTTGTTGGTCGTCGGGACGAAAAAAAAGTCTCTTGCTAAATGAGCTTCCAATACACCACTTCAATCTGAACTCTGTCCGCTCTCATGCAGACGGTCTGTTCATCGGTAATGATCCTTCCGCAGGTTCACCTCCGGAAACCTTGTTACGACTTTTACTTCCTGTAGATCAGGGTCTCAACACGTCGATCGCGACCTGCCAGTCGATCGCGCGTAGTGTTGGTAGATCGCATGACATTAAAGAGATTGGCCCGCCCCTGACATGTTCTCTAGAGCACGCCTTTGTTCTTTTATTAAACTAAACGTCTGTTGTTGATCGTATCTCCACAGCAGCATGTCATCTCTGTCTCTACGCGTTGCGTTAACACTTATCGATCTCCGCCTGGCGCGCCACAGAGCTTGCGCGCATCGGGACCGAGCAAAAAAGTCACTTGCCAATCTGTCCACCTTTAGATTGTATCATGGTGGAGTTAATGGTTGACAAACAAGAGAAAATGTTCTGTTTAACCCTCCTGTTACCTTTACATTTACTAACATATTTTACCCTCGGGTCAATTTGACCCCAGCAATTAAAACCTCCAGAAAATTATTAGAATTAATATTGCTTCCCAAGTTTAAGTGTGAGGTACTTTATGTTTGTTTGTTGACTACCTAAATAGCCCTTTAAATAAATAAAAGTTGATATTTCTGATATGTTTGACACAGTGAAAAAGCCTGGGGTCAAATTGACCCCAAAGAACACCGACATTAAACATTGAATGGGGTCAAATTGACCCAAAGGTAACAGGAGGGTTAAACATTCTGTTTAGGATGAAGATGTATTAATGTTCCATATGGAAGAAAACTGCTAAATAACTGCTGAGTTGCAGCACCATTGTATAGAAGAATGTATAAATGTATATATCCGTCTTTTGTCATAAATCTCTATGTTCTCACAAAATATACCGAGAATATCGGTAATATGTGATTAATCATGATTAATCCACAAAAACCTGTGATTAATCCGATTAAAAATTTTAATCGTTTCACAGCCCTAGTATATATATACAGTATATAATATATAAATATATATGTATATATATGTATATATATACATATATATATACATATATATTTAATCGTTTCACAGCCCTATATATGTATCTATATATATATATATATCCTTAGTACATTTTTGACGACATGCAACGTGTTTTTTTATATTTTTTACACACACACATATATATATATATATATATATATATATATATATATATATTTGGTTCTGGACACACACGTGCATACAGAGATTCCTCGTCTTCCAACTTAATTTTCTCTGGAAACACAAGATTTTAGCTAATTAGCCAGACATGTGTTCAGGGAACCGTCTGGCATTTAAAATGTTTAAAATAAACGTTACTTTCTTAATGGTCACGTTCAGCGTGGCCCCTGAGCTTCACTCTCAGTCCTGAGTGAAGCTCAAACTCTCAACACTCACACAGGTTCTCTCACACACTTCCCGGCCTCCTGTTGATTCCACGGAGGGCCTTTATGTTTAATTCAGACCCCCGAACATGAATAATGAACGCGCCGCAGAGCCGATCCGACGCGACTCCTCGGATCCGAGCGGTTCGGAGTCGTGCGGCGAGGCGGCGAGGTGGCGAGGCGGCGAGGCGGCGAGGCGGCGAGGCGGCGCTCACCCGGCCGCCGGGAGGTTATTTAAAATCAGAGGATGAAAAAAGGGAAATTATTTAACAAGCACTGTGAGAATAACGTCACGCTGAGTTCAGAAGTGTGTTTTGTAATTGAATGTTGCAAAGAGATGGATTACAGAGAGAGAGAGAGAGAGAGATGGAATAGGGAGAGAGATGAAAATATAGAGAGAGATAGAAAGAGATGGATTACAGAGAGATGGAATAGAGAGAGAGATGGATTAGAGCGAGAGAGAGAGAGAGAGAGATGGAAAGAGAGAGAGAGATGGAATAGAGAGAGATGAAATAGAGAGAGATGAAAATATAGAGAGAGAGAAAGAGATGGATTACAGAGAGAGAGAGAGAGAGATGGAATAGGGAGAGAGATGAAAATAGAGAGAGAGATAGAAAGAGATGGATTACAGAGAGAGATGGAGTAGAGAGAGAGAGATGGATTAGAGCGAGAGAGAGAGAGAGAGAGATGGAAAGAGAGAGAGAGATGGAATAGAGAGAGATGAAATAGAGAGAGAGAGAAAGAGATGGATTACAGAGAGAGAAGGAATAGAGAGAGAGAGAGAGATGGAAAGAGAGAGAGAGATGAAAATATAGAGAGATAGAAAGAGATGGATTACAGAGAGAGATGGAATAGAGATTTTTTTTTTGATTTTTGAAAAACACTTTATTTACATTTTTTCCATCACAACGTTTCTCTACAAATAAAGTGTTTTACAAATCAGGTTATTTAAAATAAAAGCAAACAAACAAAACATTAAAAACATTAAAAAAGAAAACATGTTTTACCGAATAAAAAGTGGTGCAAACTCCAGCTCCTCCTCTACCACAGAACAAACAATATCTTTAAAACACCAGCGTTGTTTAAAAGCATCCAGGTCTCCAATGTGTTTGTAAACCTGAACTCCAGCCAGAGTCTGGCTCTGATGTTACAGAGCCACACTGCCTTGGCCTCCTGCCCTCTCTGTTTTCCACCCGGGACTTCCTAGTTAAATAAATTGCCATTTCGCTTCACCGGATAAAAATTTAGGAGCTGCCACTTTTCTTTTCTGTTTTTGTAGGCAGCTCCCATGATAAAAACCTTCTCTGTAAAACCACATTAAAAGACTAAAACCACTGTTAAAAGAGCGAAGAAACTCAAAAGTCTCTTACACTCGTTAAAAACATGGTAAATAGTCTCCCGGAGGTCACAGAAGGGCACTGGCTCAGGACAGCGGGATTGATTATCAAATAAAAGCGTTGGACGCGACAGCACCGTGTAAAATCCGCCACTGGAGGTCAGCGGTCCTTTTCTTTAGGGAGGCTTGTATAGGACCCCCACTGCGGGCCAGGGCCTCCATGCCCAAGTCTCTCTGACCACACAGTGGGCGGTCTGTTGCACAGTCTGGACCTGTTGATGCTCTTCACGAGGTTAAAATACAAAGTCTTCTTGTCTGCTTTGTTCAGTGTGCAGTTTTCTGGGTGGCTCGCTCAGCAGGGGCGGTGAGTCCCCCAGCCCCGGGCTGAGGGAGATGTTTGGGAAGGGTCTGCAGGGTCCGGCTCTGCTCTCCGCTGGCTGTAGTCGTTGAGGAGGCTCCTCTCAACCCGGTCAGCCTCTGCCTCCACAGCTCCAGGAGCCTCCTCGCCACCCGGTCGGAATGCAGACCCAGCAGGAGCCCAGGGCCGGGGTCGCTCAGCCGGCCCCACTGCATCCACCAACTGCTGCAGAGAAAGGGTCTTTGTTCGCAGCAGCGCCCGTTAGTCCAGGGTGATGCTGCTGCTAATGTCTAGTTTTGCCCCGTGAATTAATGGTTCTCTCAACAACCAGAACAGAGAGTCAGACTGTGGGCACCTTTCGTGCTTAAAAGGGCCCACGACTTAAAACACCCTGATAAAAGGAGGCAGCCCACTTAGTTTTAAAAGCTGGGGTCTATTAAAACAGAGCAGTATCCAGCCCTAGGTTGTCAGCACGTCTGAGGATGCAGCTGGCCACGTCTCGCCACACTAAAACCCCGGACTCGTTAAAAACTTCTGAACAAACTGTAATCTAAAAGTGGCCGTCCGGCTGGCCAGGTGGACAAGGCCCTGTCCCAACCTCCTCTCTGGCTAAAAACAGCACCCCCTGTGGCACCCAGTGTAGACCCTCCCAAAAGAAATCCACCATCTTCTTTTGTATGTTGGCTAAGAAGCCCGAGGGAGGGTCTAAAACTGTCAACCTGTGCCACAGTTGGGATGCAATAAGATTGTTTAAAACCAGTACTCTACCTTTAAAAGACATCTGGGGGAGCAGCCACTTCCACTTGGAAAGTTTCCTCTATCTTCTCTGTGACGCCTCCCAGTTCTTCTGGACCATGCTCGGTTTCCCAGGTATATTCCTAAATATTTAAAACCGTCCGTCTTCCATATGAGTTTTGTGGAAGAACCGAGGCCACGCCACTCCCCACAGCGAGGGCTTCGCTTTTCTTCCAGTTCACCCTCGCTGATGATGCCGTGCTAAAATCATGTACTATTTGATTTAAAAGGTTTACATCATTTTGATTCTTGATAAAAACAACAACGACGTCGGCATATGCCGATAAAATCATTCCTTTCCTATAACCAGGTAAAACAAACCATGTAGGCTAGAGCGTATTTTAATGAGGAGGGGTTGAGGAGAGTGCGTGAGCATCCCGGACAGAGCACAGCCCTGCCGGACCTCTACTCACTCTAAAAGGAGCACACAGCCTGCCGTTTATCTTCAGCACACTCTCAACATTACTGTACAACACCTTGATCTTAGCTATGAAACCAGCGCTGAACCCAAACTTCCCCAGAACTTTCCAGAGGAAACCGTGTTCAACGCGGTCAAAAGCCTTTTCCTGATCTAGAGAAATCAGACCAGTATCCATACCCAACGAGCTGGAGACCTCCAAAACATCCCGAATGAGGTGGACGTTGTCCACCATGGACCTGCCGGGCACACAGTAGGTCTGGTCCCGATGGAGGACCTGCTCCATAGCTCCCCTCAGCCTGGAGGCCAGGACCCTGGACAGAAGCTTGTAATCCACACACAGCAGAGACACAGGGCGCCAGTTACCGATGTCCTGCGGGTTTCCTTTCTTCGGCAGTAGCGTCAGCACTGCCCTCCGGCAGGACACCGGCATGGAACCAGAGGCCAGACTCTCGTTGAAGACGTCTAGGATGTCCCTTCCGAGGACATCCCAGTATTTCTTGTAAAACTCAGCGGGGAGGCCGTCGATCCTGGGCGCGCCTCCTGCATTCCCTGCAGGGCAGCTTTCAGCTCTTGGGGGGTTATGGGTCTGTCGAGCTCCTCATTAGTCTCCTCGGAGACCTGAGGCAGCTCCCCACAGAGCCCCTCCGCCGACTCTCCCTCCTCCCTATACTCAGTGGCATAAAGGGAGGAGTAAACCCCACCGCCGCTTCCGGATCTGGCTTGGCTCCACAACCGCTGCCCTGCGTCCGTCAGCAGTGAGTGGATCACTCGCCTGCCCACTCCTCTTCTCCAGGCCGAAGAAGAAGCTAGAGGAGTGTCCATCTCCGCGATGGTCTGGAATCGGACCTGACCAGTGCGCCTTGTACTTTAACCCGAACAGGTCGGCGAGAGCCGCTTTTACTTTTGAGGACTTCAATATGTCCTCGATCTCCTGTGGACTCGCTCAAACTTTCTAGGTCCACTATCTCAGTCTCCAGGTCCTTCATAGATCTGGTGACGTCTCTAGTGACGTTGAAAGTGTGCTGCTGACAAAGGAGCTTAATTTCTACCTTACCACGGTCCCACCACTGCCTAAGATTATTAAAATCACTCTTCCTCAGCCTAAAAATGCCCCAAAAATAAAACAACACCTCTCTAAAACTCCTATCGAAAGTTAAAACTGTATTAAAATGCCAATATGCGCTCCTGGGTAAAAAGTTCCTGATAAAAACATGACATAAAACCAAAGAGTGATCAGTAAAACCAGCCGGAACAATGCTGCACATTTTAAAAATACTAAAATGGTGCTTAAAAACATAAATACGGTCTAACCTGGCTGAGGAGATCCTTCCTCCCTAACGTGGGACCATGTGTACTGTCGGCAGTCCGGATGCATCCTTCTCCACACGTCCACCAGGCCATGAGAATGGACCAGCCTCCTCAGCACCTGCTGTGAAGCTGGATGTGGCTCTGTGTGATTTCTGTCTTTAAAATCATCCTCTGTGCAGTTAAAATCCCCAAGAATAAAAAATCCTCGGAGGCACAGTCATTTAAAACATCATTAATTTTGGATAAAACAGCTTCCTCTCTGCCCGGTTGTTGGAGCATAGACATTAATTAAAACAACATTAAAAGGTCGAACCGTGCTTTCACAAAGAACAGCCTCCCTCCACGATGTGTTTGACCTCCAGTGACCGGGCTGAAAGCCCTGGAGAAGAGGAAGCCCACTCCTCCGCTGAGGTTGGTGTTGTGGCTCAGGAGAACTTCCCCACTCCCTCCTCCAGTCCGCCTCGTTGGTGCTGTCGCTGTCGTCTCTTGTAAGAAGAGAACATCGTTGGCTTTCATCTTGTTAAATTCATAAATAGATGTTCTCTTCTTACTGTCCTCGCTCCATTTACGTTTAAAACTCCGACTCTGAATGTGTTCATTAAAAGAAAAGAGTTTAAAAACAAATAAAACTTAAAATCAACAAATCAAATAAAACCCACATTGGAGCTCTCCACCTCCCCTGCTGGATGCACTCCTTTACTTTGAGTAAAATCTTTTAATCCTAAAACCTCTTGCTTTTCAAACTTTTTTTTTCATATAATATCTGCAAGACTGTACAAAGTTCACGAGGTCAGGAAGTGATCCTGACCTCCACTTTCTTTGTTTTTGTTCTGTGTAAAAACTGGCTTATTTCATCCACTGTGTGAAGTTTTGAGCTTGACTGTTTGTTAAAATTAGAGGAGAGTCGCTGTCGCCTGCCCCTCCTCATCACTGCTGTCCTCCACCGGCCCCGCCCCTGACTCCTCCTCCTCCTCCACCCTGCTGGCCTCGCTGCCGCGCCTGGCCGCTCTTCTTTCTTTTGGGGCCTCTTTCTGCCCCCTGCTTCCTCCTCATCCATCTCTACCTGCTCCGCCTCTCTTCCTCTGCACCGTCCTCCTCCACCTCTTCGTATCCACCCACCTTCCTACCCCTCTATGGGCTTCTCACCACCCTTGTCCTCGTCTTTATTTCCTTTCCTCCTCTTTCCCACTTTCCTCATTATTCTCCACCCCACTCCCACTTCCACCTCTAAGCCCGTGCCACCATCACCACCATCACCAATATTTTTGTTGTTTTTAATCTTTTTGTTTGTTTTTTCCTTCTTTTCTTGTTTTCCTTCCTCCTCCCACTTCCCACCTCACCCACAGCCTCTACCCCACTGCTCTTGGCAGATCCCCACATCCTCCCATTTTCTTGGTCCGCTTTTCCTTTTTTTTCATCGCCCCGACTCCACCCACAGCCTGCTTCTCACTGCCCTGTCCAGGCTCCCACCCTCTTCCCCTCGCCACCCTTACCCCATCGCCACCATCACCACCATCACTCACTCCCTCATTCATACTCACCACATGTGTGTCGGGTGCAGCAGCAGTGACGCCGCTCGCCGCGCTCTCCGCTGGAATCGGAGCTGCCGCCGCAGCGCCTCCTCTCAGAGACGCCGCCGCCGAGCCGCGCAGCGGCAGCCGCCTCACCTGCTGTTCCCCACGCTGGTGCAGCGGGCGTGACGCCGGACGGACCCGAGCCGCCCGGACCAGCTGGCGCAGGGTCGCCTCGCCGAACAGACCGCGGTGCCCTCCTCCCGCAATGAAAGCACTTCAACGCCGATGAAGACGCGTAGACGTTATAGTAAACATCATCTGCTCTGACGCTTAAGCGCAGGTTTAACTCCGCCCGGTCGTCGAGTATCATATAAACCGATCTACGGTAACTCATGATATGCTTCATCGAGCTCTCCTTGAACCCGATGAGATCTCTCATCGGGAGACCAGCTTTCCGTGCGGAGAGCTCTCTGCTGAGAAACTCATCGGAGATGAGCGGAGGGACGTTTGAAACGAGGACTCTGGTGGACGGCTGGTCCAGCGGAAACACCTGTACAAACAAATCTCCCACCGAGACCCTCCTCTACCACGCGGCTCACCTTCGCCACCTGATCCAGGAAGATCACGACCGAGCCGTTCATCTTGGCGGCGGACTTCACGCTGCTGAACCCGACTTTCTTCCCGACTGCCCGAGCCAATTCCTCCACGCTGCACGAGGAGTCACCGGCAATCTTCATCCGTGTCTCCTCGTGAGCAGCGGGGGAATCGGGCAAACATTTCCGCGAGCCCGGTGAGGCACCGGCAGCGGAAGACACCCAGAGAAAACCCAACTAATCACCAAACAATTTAAACTACTGTGAAACCCAACTAATAAACCACATAAACTAAATACACACAACTATGAAAGAACAGAGAAGAGAGAAACACACAGACAACGCTCCACAGCTCCCAAACACACACCCTGTCGCTCTGACGCTCAGCGTGAACTGAGAGAGAGAGAGAGAGAGAGAGAGAGAGAGATGGATTAGAGAGATAGAGAGAGATGAAAATATAGAGAGAGATAGAAAGAGATGGATTACAGAGAGAGATTGAATAGAGAGAGAGATATGGAAAGTTAGAGAGAGATGGAATAGAGAGAGATGAAAATATAGAGAGAGATAGAAAGAGATGGATTAGAGAGAGAGCGATGGAAGGGAGAGGGAAAGAAAGAAAGATAGAGTAGAGAGAGAAATATATAGAGGGAGAGATGGAAAGGCGAGAAAGAGATGGATTAGAGGGAGAGAGAGAGATGAAATAGAGGGAGAGAAATGGAATAGAGCGAGGAAGAGAGAGATAGGTTAGATAGAGAGCGAGATGAAATAGAGGGAGAGAGAAAGAGAGAAAGCAAAGGATTAGAGAAAGAGAGATGGAATCGAGAGAGAAAGAGAGAGATAGGTTAGAGAGAGAGATGGAATAGAGGGAGAGAAGTTTAGTTGGAGAATGAACCACAGACATGTTCACATGTTCGTCTCCACAGTTTGATCAGAAGAATAAACATTTATATACATATTTATTCTTTTCATCAAACTCATTTATACACAGAGATCTTCACGACATGTTTGGTCTTGGAGATCTGCTTTCAAGTGATATAAACCCACTGGTCCCCATGTGTGTGAACCGGTTTCAGCCTCGCTTCACAGCGTGAGCTTCATGCTCCTCAAGACATCACCAAATTATTGACTCAGAATCCAAGAATATTGAAGTCACTGAGTTAAAAGATGAATCCCGCCACACGCCGACCTCACCTGAGAACTCGTGTTCAACCGCTCGTCTGCCCGTTAACCCCTCGGGAGTCTTTTCTCACGTGTTCATAATCCAATCATATGGACACTCACACACTCACACTCACACACACATCATAAACAGTCAGCGTGGTGGTGACGGATGAGCACATGTTAGCGGGGGTCACTGCGTGTGTCCGCGGGCCGTGTGCTGCATTACATCCAGCTGTGATTAAGAGCCATTTTCTTTCCTCTCTCTCCCTCAAATCTTCTCTCTGTCTGTCGCTCCCTCGCTCGCCCAATACGCCCTAAACGCGAATTCATCACCCGGCCCCAAAAAGCCTTTTTTAGCACCCGCCGTGTGTATTCTGGGATGCTGAGCGCGGCTCCGGAGAGACGGATGAAAAGGAGGGAAGAGTGGAAGAGACCGGAGTGTGACCGCCGTCTGAGATGCTGCTGTTGTCTTTTACCTCTCTCACTCTCTCTCTCTTTCTTCATCACTCCATGTCCCCGATCCCCCTGTTCCTCCTCATCGTCTACAAGGCCCGTTGTTAAGCTGCGTTCGCACCAAAAGAATGTTACGGGCGAGTAGATCCCGTAAGCAAAGTCAACGCACAGACCCGAGTCAGAACATAGGCATGGAAGACAGTGATCATATATGGACATGGTCAGAACATAGACATGGAAGACAGTGATCATATATGGACATGGTCAGAACATAGACATGGAAGACAGTGATCATAGATGGACATGGTCAGAACATAGACATGGAAGACAGTGATCATATATGGACATGGTCAGAACATAGACATTGAAGACATTGATCATATATGGACATGGTCAGAACATAGACATTGAAGACATTGATCATATATGGACATGGTCAGAACATAGACATGGAATAAAGTGATCATATATAGACATGGTCAGAATATAGACATTGAAGACATTGATCATATATGGACATGGTCAGAACATAGACATGGAAGACAGTGATCATATATAGACATGGTCAGAACATAGGCATGGAAGACAGTGATCAGATATAGACATGGTCAGAATATAGACATGGAAGACAGTGATCATATATGGACATGGTCAGAACATAGACATGGAAGACAGTGATCAGATATAGACATGGTCAGAATATAGACATTGAAGACATTGATCATATATGGACATGGTCAGAACATAGACATTGAAGACATTGATCATATATGGACATGGTCAGAACATAGACATGGAAGACAGTGATCATATATAGACATGGTCAGAATATAGACATTGATCATATATGGACATGGTCAGAACATAGACATTGAAGACATTGATCATATATGGACATGGTCAGAACATAGACATGGAAGACAGTGATCATATATAGACATGGTCAGAACATAGACATGGAAGACAGTGATCAGATATAGACATGGTCAGAATATAGACATGGAAGACAGTGATCATATATGGACATGGTCAGAACATAGACATGGAAGACAGTGATCAGATATAGACATGGTCAGAATATAGACATTGAAGACATTGATCATATATGGACATGGTCAGAACATAGACATTGAAGACATTGATCATATATGGACATGGTCAGAACATAGACATGGAAGACAGTGATCATATATAGACATGGTCAGAATATAGACATTGATCATATATGGACATGGTCAGAACATAGACATTGAAGACATTGATCATATATGGACATGGTCAGAACATAGACATGGAAGACAGTGATCATATATAGACATGGTCAGAACATAGGCATGGAAGACAGTGATCATATATAGAGATGGTCAGAATATAGACATTGAAGACATAGATCATATATGGACATGGTCAGAATATAGACATTGAAGACATTGATCATATATGGACATGGTCAGAACTTAGGCATGGAAGACAGTGATCATATATGGAGATGGTCAGAACTTAGGCATGGAAGACAGTGATCATAGATGGACATGGTCAGAACATAGACATGGAAGACATTGATCATATATGGACATGGTCAGAACATAGACATGGAAGACATTGATCTCTGAATAGAAACGAGTTGACCCCATTGGTCAACCAGCTACACCTGTTCTACTTGCATGTGTCCAGTCACACAGAGTTCATTTAAGAATTTCAGCATGTGTAATTCTACAATAAATCAGGAAATATATTCTAATACATTGTGTTGAGACCTCTCTACAATATTACATACACTGTTTTCAATCGTAAGGTGTATACAGGATATAAAATGTCTCTGCATGGACAATCTCGAACCAATAATCAACAACAATTATCCTTCCTCAAGAGGAACAACAAAGGTCTTTCTTCTTTAAGACATATAAATCTTCCGTGTACATTTTCAGATATTAGACAAACATTTCTTGATTTAAATATCTTTGCTCTCGATCCTCCTGAGCGCCTCTTGTTGACTTCACAGCGTTACTATCTCTCCTTCAGCGATTGACCTCCACGACCTTTTGGTTCTCCCGACCGATGCAAACACAAGCGTGGTGCTATTCCCCCGCACAACGCTTTTAATTACTCCGATCGGATTCATCTTACTCTCCGGTGACTATATTAAATTGAACAATCGTTGCGTCTGCGCCTCCCGTGTATTGTGAGACCGAAGGTGATGAGCTTATTACAGCGGAGGTTCGAAAAAAGACCCATTTGCTGAGGATACTCGTCTTCTCATCTGCAGCCTGCTCCACCTTTTAGTTTAAAAACACCTCGAAACAAACACGCCGATCTCTGTCCAACTGGGGCTGTCTTTGTTTTGAGGCCTTTAGACACCAGCGGCTTAATGAAGAAAGAGAGAGAGAGAGAGAGAAATTCCAATATTTTCTTTTTGTGATCAAATCTTTTATTGGCTTTCGAGATATGCACATGCAAAGGAAAATATATATATTTTTTTACTTTTTACACATTTTACATATACAAAGGTATTCGGACATAAACCATACAAAATAATAATAATACAAATAAATATATTCAAAAGAATAAATATATAAATATGGGTAGACATGCAAAATTCCAATCATATACATTATGTTATGTTCGTAAAGTACATGGAAGTGAAATGAGTCGCCTTTAGAAATATGTGGAAAGTCTATTTTTTTTACATGTAATCTATAATATGTAATACCCTTCTAAAAGTGTTTACGTTGAACTGTTATAAATGAGAGAGAGAGAGAGAGAAAGAGAGAGAGAGAGACACCCTCTGATGGGCGTTGCATGCATTTATCTTGAAACATCATTCACTGTGTTTTTTAAATTTTTATATATACAGGACTGTCTCAGAAAATTAGAATATTGTGATAAAGTTCTTTATTTTCTGTAATGCAATTTTAAAAAACGAAAATGTCATGCATTCTGGATTCATTACAAATCAACTGAAATATTGCAAGCCTTTTATTCTTTTAATATTGCTGATTATGGTTTACAGCTTAAGAAAACTCTAAAATCCTATCTCATAAAATTTTAATATTTCCTCAGACCAAGTTAAAAAAAAGATTTATAACAGCTGAGTGTTTGTCAAGGCTCAGGAAACCCTTGCAGGTGTTTGAGTTAATTAGACAATTCAAGTGATTTGTTTAATACCCTACTAGTATACTTTTTCATGATATTCTAATATTTAGAGATAGGATATTTGAGTTTTCTTAAGCTGTAAGCCATAATCAGCAATATTAAAAGAATAAAAGGCTTGCAATATTTCAGTTGATTTGTAATGAATCCAGAATGCATGACATTTTTGTTTTTTTAATTGCATGACAGAAAATAAAGACCTTCATCACAATATTCTAATTTTCTGAGACAGTCCTGTATATATATATATGCCCATATAAATGATGAGGGCAGCTGGATCCTGGACCCCGGTGGATCAGGTCTCTGGGAGGACGTGGGCTCGATAGCCACCGACCTCCCGCCACTTTCATCCATCTCATTGTATTTTTAAAAATATAGCTAATTAATGTATAATTTCGATGAAGAACAAATGAATCACTTTGTTTGCCGTTGTTTTCCAAAGAAGTTGACCAATCCGGTGTGTCGGCCTCTTTCTTTTCAACCAAATCTCAGCAAAGACTTTTCTGAAGTAACACAAGGACCTGGGTTATTATAAGATCATGCAGTGATGTGTGACGGCACATATAGTTTGGACATTACTGGAAACAAAGTTTGCGTAAAGCCAACCTCCCCCCGGTACCGACCGGTGCTCAGCATCAGCATCAGCATCACCTCCTCGGCACCGGCTCTCACTTCGGCTCGACATGCATCGCCGCGTTGACGGCCGCGTTCCGTTTCGGGAGGTTTTTCTCACACGCGGCCGCAGAGTGTGGCACGACTTCTTCACACGGGAGCTCCAATGCGCTCGAGACACGGTGACGTCGGCAGCGAGAAAGTCACATTTTTCTCCGATGGAGGGTTATTTCGGTAAAAAAAAGAAGTTGCATCCGCTCTACGGAACGTCTATCGAATAAAAATCATGTTGCATTTACATTTAATTTCAACAATATTTATTGTTTTTTAGAAATAATTTAATCTTATTGATTTATTAGCAAATTGGTTACAGGTCCAAACCGCCATCTGGTCTCATTGTTGGTTACAAAGCAGGGGGTCCAGGAGTGGGTCGGTGATGGTCTTGAAGCACACACCCAAACACTTCACATTATTTGTTGTCTTTCTGTCGTGTTGATTGTTGTTTGTTTGTCATGTCCAAATGTTGCACCTTCCACCAAAAAAAATTCCTCGTTTGTTTGTGAAAACATTCCTGGCAATAAAACTGTTTCTGATTCTGATTCTGATTCTGATGTTGGATGATTTAGTTTTGGGGTTGAGGGCCAAGAGTGTAAAATAAATATTTAAAAAAAAAATGTTATTGGTCATGGACCTGCACTTGTACTTGAAAACCTCAAAATGCACATTAAACCTTTTTATATTTAACTTTTACAACTTTGATCTAAACGTTGCACGAAATATATGTCATTTTATAAGAAATTTGCTCGGAACATTCATGCTCCCCAGAGAATAATAATAATAATAATAAAGAATAACTTTATTTATATAGCATTTTAAAAAACAAAAATTACAAACCTGTTTACAGAGAATCATGGCAAAACAAATAGATTGGTAAGATACAAATATAAAAGAAAAAAACAGACAAGCTAAATTAGGAGATTCAAAGAAGTGCAAAAAAAGACAACATCACTTAAAAGCTGTTCTATAAAAATTGGCTTTAAGAAGTGATTTAAAGGAAGGATTCTGCTAGTTTTATCCCCTCCGGGAGGTCGTTCCAAAGTCGAGGGGCTCTAACGGCAATAGACCCTTTTTGATACGATCGACCCCTGAGCCCTTCCATACGGACACGCCCATCATGCTAAATTAATTTGTGCGACCTGTTAAATTTACAGCAACATTATATATATATATATATATACAGGACTGTCTCAGAAAATTAGAATATTGTGATAAAGTTCTTTATTTTCTGTAATGCAATTAAAAAAACAAAAATGTCATGCATTCTGGATTCATTACAAATCAACTGAAATATTGCAAGCCTTTTATTCTTTTAATATTGCTGATTATGGCTTACAGCTTAAGAAAACTCTAAAATCCTATCTCATAAAATTTTAATATTTCCTCAGACCAAGTAAAAAAAGATTTATAACAGCTGAGTGTTTGTCAAGGCTCAGGAAACCCTTGCAGGTGTTTCGAGTTAATTAGACAATTCAAGTGATTTGTTTAATACCCTACTAGTATACTTTTTCATGATATTCTAATATTTAGAGATAGGATATTTGAGTTTTCTTAAGCTGTAAACCATAATCAGCAATAAATCAGAATAAAAGGCTTGCAATATTTCAGTTGATTTGTAATGAATCCAGAATGCATGACATTTTTTTTTTTAATTGCATTACAGAAAATAAAGAACTTCATCACAATATTCTAATTTTCTGAGACAGTCCTGTATATATATTACCCGTCAAGATGTTTTTAAAATTTTCTTTTTTTAAAGTATTGACACGATACTGTTCGTCAGCTCCACTCTAAACCATCTTGTGGTTGGAGGTGTGCGTGTTGTTGTATTCTCACAGGAAAGTGTGTGTTGCTCTGTGTATTCTACACGACTGCACTCTGAAGCATGTTGTGAAGCTGTGGGGAAGGTGACCTTCATCCCACTCGCACATGCATAGTTACGTATAATTGGGTGTATATATATATATATATGATAATTTCTACAAAACAGTAACCTAGATATTATATGTCATAGGATGGGGAGCCAAAGATGTTGCAATCACGTGCAGCGCGGTGCAGACATGTGCTCGTGGCCTGGTTCTCTGCTCTCTGGGGAAGAGACACACACACACACCGACCCATGCACACACACACAGATGCACAGGGACTCATGCGCGTCTTGTGAACATGGGATGCTGCGTTAGAGAGGGAGGGGGGGGGGGGAACTGGACGGTAACAGTGGGGAGACACACACACGCTGCTGACCTAGATCTATAGGTGCTGGTGGTACCTGTGCATCTTGGCTTACTCCATACTGTGTGACATCTGTAGGGAAACTTTCTTTCTTTGGATGTTTTTATCAGTTTTTTTACGTTATCGAAACTTCTATACAACCAGAGGAGTCGCCCTCTGGGGGTCAGGAGAGAGAAGGCAGCTTTAATCATTGAAATATACACTGCTATACAACCAGAGGAGTCTCCCCCTGGTGGACAGTAGAGATAATGCAGCTTTAACACATGAAGTATATGCTTCTATACAACCAGAGGAGTCGCCCCCTGGTGGTCAGGAGAGAGAATGAAGCTTTAACACATGAAGCATAGACTTCTATACAACCAGAGGAGTCGCCCCCTGGTGGCCAGTAGAGAGAATGAAGCTTTAACACATGAAGCATAGACTTCTATACAACTAGAGGAGTCGCCCCCTGGTGGTCAGAAGAGAGAATGAAGCATAGACTTCTATACAACCAGAGGAGTCGCCCCCTGGTGGCCAGTAGAGAGAATGAAGCTTTAACACATGAAGCATAGACTTCTATACAACCAGAGGAGTCGCCCCCTGGTGGTCAGAAGAGAGAATGAAGCTTTTACACATGAAGCATAGACTTCTAAACAACCAGATGAGTCGCCCCCTGGTGGACAGTAGAGAGAATGCTGCTATAACACATGAAGCATAGACTTCTATAAAACCAGAGGAGTCGCCCCCTGGTGGTCAGTCGAGATAATGCTGCTTTAACACATGAAGCATGTGTTTCTCCATCCAGAACAGACAACATGGAATATCATGATTCATCCGGCCGTATCATTCTGTGTGTCGCTGCTGTAACGAAGCAGAGAGGAGGTCCATAGACGGATCAAAGGAGAAACAGGTGTTTCGCTATTTATTTGAATTATAATATGAGAAAACTGATTTTTTTATGGGGTAAATATTTCATTTATTGGATGAGATTATTCACTTATTGTTGCCATTTTTTCCTTGTGAAACAAAAGGAAATCCTTAATGTCCGATCGTCACATTCATCTCACATTCGAACAATAATGCAAGAAGTGAGATACAATACAGGACAAGTGTGAAAACAATCACAGGACAAATACAACGACTAGCATAGAGGGCACCTTTCCCACATTATGAAGAACATTTGAACGCCTCGTACGTATCCACAGGTAGAAACGCTCTGAAATGAACTCTTCAGGAGCCAATGGAAACGTGTGCGTGTGTGTGTGTGTGTGTGTGTGTGTATGCGTCCGTGCGTGCGTGAGTAACTCGCTGTTATGTCATGCACCTCCTCCACCCACTTGTGTCCTGTCTGTTACGTCACGTCGCCGTGGTAACCTCAGCCTCGGCGATGCATTCTGCTCCACCGGTCCGTGCTGCGTCTCACGCAGGTGATTCCAACGGTTTGAAGACGAGAGGGAGAGAGACGCGCTACGGCAGAGAAACAAGTGCACACGATGTTAGGAATATGTTCACCGCTTTAAAAAAAACAAACGTCAGACATCTTTTTCTGTCGGGAGGTGAAGCCGTTACATCGTCATGTCACCTCTCAGTCTGTGTGACCGTGTGACTAACTCTGCTTCTCTGAACTGACGACCGCCATCTGAGTCACTTTGGGTAATACACTGACTATAAGGGTTTATTATAAATATATATATAAATATGTGTTTATATATATATATATATAAATATATATATTTATAATGAAACCTAAAGGTGTCTCAAAGAACTCTCAAAAAATGGTTCTTTAAGGAACCATTTCTGGTTCCACAAAGAACCTTTCAAACCTGTCAGGCCGAGATTCCGATCAGGACTCAAATGCTGAGGCGTCAGTGAGCAGTTTAGTAATCAAAACAAAAACTCTCCTAAGAGGTTGGTAATAAGTTTCCAAAAAGGCTCGGTGGCTATGAACGTGGCCTTGGTGAACGACCATGAGACGAAACACTTTGGCACAGGACAGAGGGAAGACGCAGACTATAAGCACATGAGGGTAATGGGGAACAGGTGGAAACAATCAGGGATCAGGGGAGACAATCAGACCGGTGACACATGAGGAAGGGCAAGTGACCTGAAACGAGAGGAGAGTTAGACTTCAAAATAAAACAGGAAGTTACGAGACAAAACCCAAAGACAAGACAAGCTTCACCACGGTGTGACAGTACCCCCCCCCCCTAAGGGCCGACTCCTGACGGCCCAGGCAGTTCAGGATGGTCCTTCACAAAGTCTTCGATGAGGACCGATCCAGTATAAACCGGGATGGGACCCATTGACGCTCCTCCGGGCCATACCCTGCCAGTCCACCAGGTACTGCTTGCCCCGACCACGGTTGCGCACAGCTAATAACTTCTTGACCTTGTAGACAGGACCCCGTCTATTACTTCAGGAGGACGAGGGGCGGAGGGGGACCATGGAGCTCTCCTGACTGGCTTGACCTGACTGACATGGAATGTCGGGTGGACACGGAGAGCCCGGGCAGACAGGCGAACCGCTGCAGGCCCGATAATCTTGGTGATGGGGAATGGCCCCACGAAGCGCGGTGCCAGTTTCTTCGAGAGGCCTTTGAGGGAGAGGTTCTGGCTGAGAGCCACAATCTCTGGCCCGGCTGGTACGCAGGGGCGGGTCGTCTTCTCCGGTCGGCGGCCCTTTTGACCCGGTCTCCTTGGCGGATGAGGAGCTGCCGGGCGGCCGCCCAGATACGTCGGCAACGGCGGACCATGGCGTGGGCGGAGGGCAAAGACACTTCCGGTTCCTGGTCCGCGAAGACAGGAGGCTCGTAACCAAACACACATTTGAAGGGTGAGAACCCTGTGGCCGAGGTGGGCAGGGAATAATGGGCATACTCGACCCAGACCAGGTGCCGGCTCCAGGTTGAGGGGTTCTGGGACACCAGACAGCGGAGACCGGTCTCCAGCTGCTGGTTGAGGCGTTCGGCCTGGCCGTTGGCCTCCGGGTGATAGCCTGACGTGAGACTCGCCGTGACTCCGATAAGCCGACAAAACTCCTTCCAGAAGCATGACACGAACTGGGGCCCCCGGTCGGAAACGATGTCCCTAGGGAAACCGTGGACTCTGAAGACATTGTTAATCATAATCTCAGCTGTCTCTTTGGCTGACGGCAGTTTGGGTAAGGCTATGAATCTCGTCATTTTGGAAAACCTGTCCACCACGGTAAGAACCGTGGTGTTACCTTCGGAGACCGGGAGGCCCATGACAAAGTCCATGGAGATGTTAGCCCATGGTCTGGAGGGGATGGGGAGCGGTTGTAGAAGTCCCATACGCGGCCCAGAGGACGTCTTATTCCTGGCGCAGACCGAACAAGCCCCAACGTAATCCTGGACCTCCCGTTCCATGGACCGCCACCAGAACCTCCGAGAAATGGCAAACATGGTCCGCCGAACCCCCGGATGACAGGAAAGCAGCGAGGTGTGAGCCCAGTGGATCACCTGTGGGCGCAGCTCAGCCGGAACAAACAACCGATTCTCAGGGCACCCACTAGGTGGCGGACTCTCCCCGTTTGCCTGCTTGACCTGCTTCTCTATTTTCCAAGTCACCGCTCCAACCACACAGGTTCGTGGAAGGATTGGCTCTGGTTCCTTGGCAACAGGCTCGGGGTCGAGAGACGTGACAAGGCATCGGGCTTGACGTTCTGGGACCCCGGCCTGTACGAGAGGGCGAAAGAGAAGCGGTTAAAAAAGAGCCCCCACCTTGCCTGGTGAGAATTCAGTCTCTTGGCTTTTCGTATATATTCCAGGTTCCTATGGTCGGTCCAGACGATAAACGGGTGTTCAGCTCCCTCAAGCCAGTGCCTCCATTCTTCCAAGGCCAGCTTGACCGCCAACAGCTCCCGGTTGCCGACATCATAGTTCCGCTCCGCCCGCGACAGATGCTGCGACAAGAAGGCGCAGGGATGCATCTTACCGTCCTGTTCAGATCGCTGGGACAGGACCGCTCCAATCCCCTCATTGGAGGCGTCCACCTCTACCACAAACTGCCGCTGGGGATCAAGCATCGTGAGGATGGGAGCCGTGGTGAAGCGGGTCTTGAGGTGCTGAAAGGCTGCCTCCGCCTCCGGGGACCAGAGGAAGCGCACCTTCGTGGAGGTGAGTGCATGGAGCGGAGCTGCTATTTCGCTGAAGCCTCTGATAAACCGCCTATAAAAGTTCGCAAAACCGAGGAACTGCTGGACCTTTTTGCGGCTATCAGGTGTGGGCCATTCGGCCACAGCGCGCACTTTAGCCGGATCCATCTGCACCCTTCCAGGAGCTACAATGAAGCCCAGGAAGGAGATGGTGTCGGCATGAAACTCACTCTTTTCTGCCTTCACATAGAGTCTGTTTGCTAACAATCGTTGGAGAACCTGGGACACATGCTTTCTGTGAGTATCTAGATCTGGTGAGTAAATGAGAATGTCATCCAGGTAAACGTACACAAACAGGTCTAAGAAATCACGGAGTACGTCATTGATCATAGCCTGGAATACAGCTGGGGCATTGGTGAGTCCGAAAGGCATCACTAAGTACTCGTAGTGGCCGCTAGGAGTATTAAATCCTGTCTTCCATTCATCTCCTTCTGATCCTGACTAAATGATAAGCGTTGCGTAAATCTAACTTGGTAAATACCTTAGCCTGTTGCAGTTGGTCAAAAACTGATGTCATGAGAGGTAGGGGGTAACGATTCTTAATGGTGATGGCATTGAGGGGGCTGTAATCGATGCAGGGTCTAAGGGAGCCGTCCTTCTTCCCTACAAAAAAAAATCCGGCCCCTGCTGCTGATGATGGACGAATAAGCCCCGTCCTCAGCGATGACTCTATGTACTCTTTCATGGCTGCCTTCTCCGGCCCGGAGATGGAGTACAACCGGCCCTTGGGAATGGGGGAGCCCGAAACCAGGTCTATGGCGCAATCATAAGGCCGGTGTGGGGGAAGTGACATGGCCTTAGTCTTGTTAAAAACCTCTCGGAGGTGGTGGTAGCAGGGAGGTACGGCGCTTAGGTCGGACGTCTCAGAGTCTGTGGCAGAGGTAATGGAAAGGTGATTAATGGAAGGCATGTTAATCCCCTGGATAGAAACAGGTTTGCAGTGGTCCGCACAATCCTCCCCCCACCCCATGATTGTCCCCGTCTTCCAGTTTACGTGGGGGTTGTGCTGACATAACCAAGGATTCCCCAGGACTAGAGTCTGCGAGGGCGATTCAAATAAATATAGGTTCAGGAGTTCCCTATGCTCCTGGATCTGCAGTTCCAGTAGTTCTGTAGTGTGAGTGATCCTGAATAGTTCTTTGCCGTTGAGGGTCCTGACCTTGATGGGGCTGACCAGGGGTTCCGATTTTAACCCCAAAGTCTCCGCCAAACCCCAGTCAATTAGGTTCACATCGGCCCCGGAGTCTATGAGTGCCTTAAAGTCAATAGTGGTGGCATGGTGCGTTACCTTAACTGGCGTCAGGCTGCGCCGAGCGAGGTCTGTGGCTTGGCTCACCTCCTGGGGTCTTTTGGCCGGACAGGCGGCGACGAGGTGGTTAGTCTTGCCGCAGTAAAAGCAGCTGCCCTCCTGCTGGCGCTGCCGCTCCTCCGGTGTCAGCCGCATCCTGCCAATCTGCATGGGCTCCTCTTCTCCAGCGATGGAGGAGGGAAGGCAGTGCTCAGGCGGCGAATAACGGGGAACCTGCCCGCCCAGGGCAGGGGACCGTAGGTACCTCTCCATCGTCAACCCGCTGCTCTGTGGTTGCCGGAGCTCACGAACCCGGTTGTCTGTCCGGATGGCAAGCGAGATGAGTGAATCCAGGTCTGCAGGCAGATCCACTGGCAGCAGCAGCTCCTGGATGCGAGTCGCCAGCCCCTTCAGTAATATGTCGTACAGGGCTGTGTTGTCCCACCCACTCTCCACCGCCAGGGTGCGAAAGCGGATGGCGTAGTCGCACACCGAGTCCCTGCCCTGTGTCAGCCTGCTCAGCTCCCTGGCCTTTTCCCTGTCTGAAGACACTGGGTCAAAAATTTGCATGAAGGCAGTTCTAAAGTCTGTGAAAGAAAAGCAAAGCGGAGAACCACGCGCCCACTCAACGGTGGCCCAAGCTCTGGCTCTCCCTGCCAGGTGGGAAATCATGAAGGCTATTTTCGACCTATCTGTGGTGAAGGCCTGCGGCAGCTGTTCAAAATGTATCGAGCAGTCAACAAGAAAAGCCCTGCATTGTCCTGGTTCCCCAGAGAAACGCTCCGGGGAGGCCAACTTGATTCCCACCCCGGTCATGGGAGTGCCCTGGGTCGGAGCCACGGCAGCTGCTGGAGCCTCCTGCTCCGCGGGTGGCTGGGTTGGCTGGTGCAGGCGGTCCCCCAGCTCCCTCACCTGGGACACGAGCTGACCCAGCTGAGCCGCCATCGCCGCCTGAAACTCCTCCTGACGGGAGACGCGGGCTTCCTGAGCGTGTAGCATGGCCGCCCACTGGCCAGCCTCTGCTGAGTCCATACTGGCCAAAGTGTACTGTCAGGCCGAGATTCCGATCAGGACTCAAATGCTGAGGCGTCAGTGAGCAGTTTAGTAATCAAAACAAAAACTCTCCTAAGAGGTTGGTAATAAGTTTCCAAAAAGGCTCGGTGGCTATGAACGTGGCCTTGGTGAACGACCATGAGACGAAACACTTTGGCACAGGACAGAGGGAAGACGCAGACTATAAGCACATGAGGGTAATGGGGAACAGGTGGAAACAATCAGGGATCAGGGGAGACAATCAGACCGGTGACACATGAGGAAGGGCAAGTGACCTGAAACGAGAGGAGAGTTAGACTTCAAAATAAAACAGGAAGTTACGAGACAAAAACCCAAGACAAGACAAGCTTCACCACGTTGTGACAAAACCAGGGTTCTCTAAATAACCATTTCCTTAAAGAGTTCTTCAAAGAACCAATAAAGGTGGTTTAAAGAAGTTCAAAAATGTGTTCTATAAGGCACCATTTCTGATTCCACAAAGAACCTTTCAAACCAGGGTTCTTTAGAGAACCTTTTCCTTCAATAGTTTCTCAAATAACCTATAAAGATGTCTCAAAGAACCTTACGAATTGGTTCTTTAAGGCACCATTTCTGGTTCAACAAAGAACCTTTCAAACCAGGGTTCTTTAGAGAACCTTTTCCTTCAATAGTTTCTCAAATAACCTATAAAGATGTGTCAAAGAACCTTACGAATTGGTTCTTTAAGGCACCATTTCTGGTTTAACAAAGAACCTTTCAAACCAGGGTTTTTTTAAAGAACCATTTCCTTAAAGATTTCTTCAAAGAACCGACAAAGGTGTCTCAAAGAACCCTCAAAACATGGTTCTTTAAGGCACCATTTCTGGTTCCACAAAGAACTTTCCAAACCAGGGTTCTTTAAACAACCATTTCCTTAAAGAGTTCTTCAAAGGACCTATAAAGTTGCCTTAAAACGAGAGAAGGGTTCTCCGGGAGGTGATGGCTCTTCGTAGAACCAC